>NW_019103680.1:0-115154 GCF_001856785.1 Myzus persicae
GTTGCCCCCTGTCTTATTTTGCTTATAGCGGGCAGGGAAATGATTTGCAAATTCTGAAAACCAATTTGCAAATGTTTGCAAATTATTTGCAAAATTTTGGTGTCATTTTGAAATCTGTAGCTCACAAGGGGGGGCTGCGTGAAGTTGGCCCCCCTGTCTTATTTCGCTTATAGCGGGCAGGGAAATGATTTGCAAATTCTGAAAACCAATTTTAACGTAAAAATTATTTATGAATTATACCCGGATACCTAGTTAGTACTTAGTTAAAACCTAATCTTACAGCATACATTTTAATTAAATATTATGTAATTTTAAATTAGCAAATATACCAATTTTTTTTTACCAATAAAATGTTTCCATTAATTTGATAATGTTAAGTAAATTATACCAAGAGGATTTCGATGCACTTTGTGTTGTTTTCCGAATCTACAGATACGCGATACTCGTTTTAAAACTAACACAAATAGAATAAGAAGTTTTTATTTTGAATTTCTTGACGGTTTTAAATTTTAAGGTCATTTTTTGCATTTTAAGATTTTTGGAGCATTTTGAAGTTTTTTTTTAAATTTAAATTTTACACTTTGTTTTAATATTTGCGCAATATGCTTTTACATGATTTTTATAACAAATATATGATCTAAACCTATATAAAAAAGAATAATTAATTTTCAGATTAAAGACGTCCAAAACGATCAGTTCTGTCTGTAAAACTTTTTACAATCCTTTAAAAGTTTAAAATGTATACCTACTATAATTTATACCAAATTTATATTAGAATTAATTAAATATTTTATATTAAAAATAAAAATAAGTTAGCGCACTATTTTGAAATGATTAAGGCTTTTTTAAAGTTTTTTTAGGACATTTAAACCATCAATAATGATTAGGATAATTGGCGCAGAAAAGCTAAGGGGGGTGCAACTGTCCCTACTTGCCACCCCCCCCCCCCCCCGCCTGTGGACGCCCTTGGATCTACTACCTCGTTTTGGGTGTATCAGGTGATCTATCGTATTATACTAGGTGTAGTTGGTGACCTACAATTATTATTACCTATTATTATATTATATTATATTATTCTAGGAGAGATATAAATTTGTTTTATGAAATAGTGAAATTAAATACTAAGTTTGAATTTGTATATTTTTGCATAATATTTCGTCATATTCTAAGAAATGCAATTTTTAGCATATTGGGCTATTATGTTTTACTTTTATTTTTAAAAGTTTTTTAACTAGGTTTTGTGGGGCCCTGATGCGAAAAATTTGGGGCGACCGTACATATATAACAGAATTGTATAAAAGATTTATTTACAATATTATTTCTATATGGTCAATAGGAACCAGTCCTTATAACTTTTTGTTACCTTGTGATTAGGTACTGATTTGACATTTAAATTGGCAACAAAAAAATTATAATTAATTCTCTAATTCTGCGCCACGTGGTTTAACATGTGTGTACCATCTGTACCTATGTTTATTAAGAACTGTATTTATTTGGCAAAGTATTTGCTTGGAATTACAGTTTCAAACCAATAAATGAATATTTAAATATAACATTTTTACATAACCTATCTAAGGTTTATTTTCATTTTTTTTTCGAATAGTAGGTACCTTACTTAATTTTTCCTTTGATGATCAGCTCCCCATTTGAACATAAAACCTGGGCAGGGAGTGCATACCTTACCTACCTTATTGGCTTATTGTTGTGTCACCGGAAAATTATTTTAATTTTATAATTAGTGCGATATTTAAAGAGGATTATGTCCTACACTCATACCTAAAAAACAATATTCCAGAACAAGTGACATTTGATGGTGGCCATTTCAAAATTAAATTTTCTCTTTGGGGTCTTGGGGAGTTAGAAGTGAATTTTTTTTTTTCTATATTTGTGGTTATAACAGATACCTAAGTATAATATTGTATTCTTCACCTCTGAAAATGTCTAAGTCATCAATGGCATAATGAACTGTTCTAGCTGTTCTCGGCATTTACATTCATCAAACTGTTACAACATTTAAAAAATCACAGAAGTAACTTATACTTACCAGCTTTAGCATATATTATAGGAATATGAACTTACGGATCGTTAATGTAGAATGTTGGTATGTACAATGTTCGTATATCCTTAACCACACATCAACCAATTAATAATTAATGTATGATCCACGATGCATTGGTAAAAGTAATTTTATAACAAACAAAAATACGCGTCTTATTGTTCTATGGTATAAGTTTTAAGTATGACTCACTCTTAGTTCTCATTATTATAAATGTTTGATTATACAACCTATATTTACTGGGCTAATATCTAATTAATAAATTAGATGAAAAACATCGCATACTCATATCGTTTGCTGGAACGATTAGGCTGCGAGCTACTCGCAACAACAATTTAAGAAAAATACTGGACACTGAAGCATTTAAGAGGATTGATTGCCTTCCGCCTTTATACTTCATAAATAGGCTTCAGAACTTATTCCACTAAAAATTTTGGAAATATGTATGCACGTGTGCACCTAAAATAACATTAATATACACAAAGATTTTATAAGATACTATTACAAAACCTTGGTTAATTAAATTCTAAGTTCTAACAATGTCTTAAGATTTATAATTCTATATTTAATTTTGAGTAACCAAATATTGCCCATCTGCAAGGTCATTTCACTAAATTTATAAAACAAAAAACCATTGTGCTATGACTCAAGTAGGCACTATATCTAATTTTATATTGACTAACATCTAACTGTAAACAAATAAGGTTGACTATCAAAATGTATTTACTTGAAATAAAACGTTAAATGAATAAATATGCTAAAAATAAGAAATGGTCTAAAAAATAGCAAAATACATTTTTGTATTTGAATTTGATATGTTCCAAAACAAATTTATATCTTAATTTGAAGTCATAATTCTAAACCATATTTAAAATTCCAAATCTTGTTCATAAATAATAATCTAGTCATTGTGAACCACCACAATCACATTAAACAATATTCTCTATCGGAATACCTATCTACAGTATAGATAATGCATAATATAAATAGGAAAATAAATGAGAAAACTCAATTTTAAAAGGTCACCAAAAAAAAAATGTATAATTCGTCAGTCCTTTTAGAATTAATACAATGATTTGTCAGTAATAATCTTTGGTACAAAACTTATTCTCAAGAAAACACGAAAAAAATAAACCAAAATCATTACATATTTTGTTTTAAGTTTGATACACCCAAATCAATATTGAAAAATAAATAAAAATAAAAAATTCAACAACATAACTCTAACAGAATGTAAAAAAAAAAGAAAAAATAATAATAAATAAATAATAATAATCATTGATTAACACACTAAAATAATAATATTATACACTACCAGTTTGTTAAATTAAACATACTCCTTAAGTAATATAAACTGAAAACTTTATAAGGAACATTTAGCAGCTAACTTAACGATCATAATGCGCTTAAAATTTACAACCTAACATAAAAAAAAAAAAAATAATATTAAAAAACAAAGATTCATCAAAGAGGAAAAATACATCTGTGTTAAAAACCTAAAATAAAGTTTTGATAAATTCGCATAAACCACCAAGTTTAAGATAATATTAAATTTGTTAATTATTATTTTACATTAAAAAAAATATATGAATGTATAACTATGCAAGAACACATTAAAGTTAATAATACTTGATAATGATTTGAAATTAGTAATTTAATTAAGTTTATTTTGCGTAAAAACGCATTAATATAATAATGCAACGACCTATCAATGTGGTAAACTAAGTTGAAAAATTGCGGTTTTTAACTTTGAACCTATTTCAGACAAAATATAAAATTTTTCTTTTTTTTGGATAAAATACTATCTATCCATCTACCTTTAAATACAAAAACGACGAGAGGATAAGATTTTTTAACAAGATGAGCTCTTTAGTTCACCAAGCTCGGCAAGCAGTCTATGGTTGATATTGGGACTTGGACTATTGGTTTTTCCATTCGTCATTTGGTACCGTTCTTTGAGCTGGCTTAAAGCATTCAACAATCGGTTGTTAGCCGCATCCAATGCAGCAATCTGGTGTTCTTGAGCCTCAATCACGCGCTGCTTGTGAGTTAGAGTGTCAGACATTTTGCGCTGCTCACGTCTCAGTTCATCTTCTACAGACATCAACCTGAAAAATAATAGCAAAGTTTAATTTGTCGTTGAAGTAGACACAATGCTACTAACCTGGCTATTATGTTTTTCATATTATCTGGTTCATTATCAATAATTTCTGGCGAATCTGGTTCAGATTCCAGTTGCTGTTCGGCCTGTTCTAACTTCAACTTAAGTATTTGCACATTGGTTTGAAGACGTTCAATTTCTTTCTGGTACTGAATTTATATTGTTCATATAATATAAGTAAAATATAATTAACTAAATATTACTTACGCTTATCTGATCAATAGAGCGATTAGTTTTCAAATTGTTGGCAATATTTTGATTTCTTGTGTCTTCATCTTCAGAAGAGTCTTCAGACATCCCACGACTAGAATCAATGGACACACGCCTTCTTATAGGCATTTCAGCAGGGCACACTTTTTTAACATCTGTTTAAAACATTTAAACAATTCTCAATCAAAAAAATCCACAATAACATTAATGATCATGACATACCACCAGGTGCACATTTAGGATTAGGGCTAACTCCGTTGACTTTGCTCGGAGACCATTTCCAAGCTAAGGATCTAGCCATACCACCACCACCATTACACTGTGGATTAGTTCTTGGAGCACGATGGGGTGGTAGGAATCTTGGGGCTACTTGAGCTACTTTATCATTAACTGGATTATTCTCATCTTCAGAAGAGCTACATGATCGTGGCCGCTGTTTTCTTTGGTGATGGTGGTGGTGGTGGTGGTGATGATGATGTTGGTATACAGGATTGACAAATGCCAGAGGAGGCAAAGCAGCATTGCCATTAGCCAAAGGCGGTTTGCTATTGTTATTGGTCAAATCAACAGGACTTGAGCTCTGACTGTATGCTGCAAAACTCTGATAACCAGAGGATGCTACATTTGATAATGTGGAAATGGACATTTGGCTCCCCTTTTGTTGTGGGTCGATTTCAACATCAGAATTGTGACCATTATTATGATTGATGTGATGAGGAGTGAATCCATTGTAAGTGGTAACTGGTTCATCAAATTTCAGCTTAGGACAAAGTTGTAGGTTAGGTGAACCAGGATTGGACGAGAAGAATGCATTGCGGGGAAGAGTTGATGCACGTGTAGTATTGGTCATAGGACGTTTTTCACACAATAGTGTTGAACTTCCAACCAAATTATTTGTGCTGTTCAAAGAAGGTCCTTGTGTTGACCCATACAAACGTTGAGCACCATCTTTCAATGTTGGATCATTATATCTAAAATTAAATACAAATAAAATATAATTATTGTTAAATACAAATTATATTTGATGATTTGATTTTCATCCTACAAACCTAAAAATGTTTTGATGTTGCACAGGCTGGTAAATATTATTCTGATCATTAGATGGTTGATTTTCAATATAACTTTTTAATGGAGTTCGAACTCCAGTGGGCTGAGCAAGTGCTAACTGTATTCTTTCCAGTATCATGTGCAATTTTTCTACTTCCTGAAGACGCACTGGAGATATTTTTTCCACACATTCCATTAACAATGTATGAAGTATGCTCAATTGTTTTGCAAGGTCGATGTGTCCATCAAACTCAGTTGAGTGGTCTTGTGGAGTTGAATATCCATTTGGTACAGGACTCTGCAAATGTGATGAGACAGTTTATAAATAATGTATACAAAATAAAAATGTGTATATATTTTTTAAAATAAAATTGTCAATAATTAGCTTAAGATTGAAATTGAAATTGACACTCACAGATATAATTTTCAAGAAAGATTTCATTGAAGCCGCTTCGCGTTCCAGAAAGTCGTTCATAAACTCCATAAAATTTTCTTTTCCTTGAAATCGAGTGAAGTTAGCCAAGGTTTGCAGTGTTTTTGCTACCAATGTCAAATTCCGTGCTGCTTTTTCATTAGGATACTCTATGAAAGATATTAAAAATCATTAAAATAAATGTTGCACATTATATAAATATAAATAACTTACCATGTGTTATGTTGAACAGGCTAGGAGACAAGATGGCTGGGCACAAAAATCTCAAAAAAATACATGCTGAAATTAAATTGTCACTAATATCGTGGCGTCCAGAACCGTTCATACGTTCACGGAACCTTGTAAAACACTCCCGAAGTTCACTATAACAAAATCAACATTTTAAATGAAATAATATGTTATGTAGTTATAAAAATGTATTTAATTTCTTACAATGGAAATGACGTATGAGACGAGAGTATACGATTCCATGTGGTTTCAACAGCATTTCTTAAATTAGCCTGCTGTTTTGCCAAGTTTGACGCACTACCAGCTTTTAAAGGATCCACTTCGCAATCAAAACCAGTTTGCATGACATTTGACACTAGTTCACTCAGAGTCTCATGTAAATACTTTTCTCCAGTCAACTTCAAGTATGCTTCCATTGCCTTAGTGGCTAGCGAATTACCCCTGAAGGTCAGGCGATCATCTTCGACCTTTTCAATATCCATCATCACAATGTCAGACAGGAACTCTTTAGCTAGGTTCTCCTTTTGCATGACATGCACCAGAGCCGTGGCGATGTCTTCTTTGGCCTTTACACCAACAACAGGTTCCAAGATTTCACAAATGGTTTTGTAGTCTGTTCTCAAATACTACACAACAATAAAATATTATTAGTTTTGAGATTATAGATTGATTGGGTACTCGGGTTCAGTGATTTGATAATTAAAATTCATTAAAATCACCTGTAAGAATTCTTGATAGATTTGTACGGGCAGTATGTCGACACTCTGAAAACGGCATTTCACTCTTAAGGACGGAGGGTCTTTGAGGGTTTTCTCCATGGTCACCGGATACCACTTTTCGGTAAGGAATCTGGAAGTGACATCGTGTACCGGAATGCTGACGGTCCCTGTAAGTACAGGGGAAAAAAACTCTTAGCTAGTATATTTTAAAAAAATATTAAGTATAAACTAATATAGTATGCCCATACCGACTAAGAAGCTTTTATCCTTTTTCTTCTTCCGCTCGCCTTCTCGATACAAATGCACATTTATGACGTTCACTTGTGGTAGACTGGTGAAATCGAAGTGTTCGCCCCAAAAACAGAGTTCTGATTTCTGTTTTGATGATGTTCGAGCAAACAGCGTTTTGTCTAGACATAGCTCGCAAAAATACCTGCGCAGGTCAGTATTCAGTATTAATAATAATATGAATAACTTTGTGATGTTCAATTAAAAAAAATTATAAAGGTACTGTTTATTATAAGGTGTCTTTAAAATTTCACAAAAAGTAATACTTCAATAAGAAATCTAGTGAAATTAAATTTTGTTCTTGCTCTACTGTACAATTTAGAAAAATTGACAGTGCCTTTTGTAATTACGCCCACAATATGTAGTTGATAATAGTCTATTACAGCAGTTATCAACCTTTTACTACTGAATACCACTTGGCACATTTTGTATGACCAATAGGAGCGCCATAGAAATTATAAAAAGTAAATAAGGGTGAGTTAATAAAAATAATAAATTAATATTTAAACAATATTATGACCTTTATTATTAATTCATGGATTAAAATTCTATTGTATGTATATAAAGGAAAAAATATATACAAATCAGAAGAGTAAAAAATAGTAATTTTTTTAACGTAGTTCCATACGTACCACCGGTTGGAAACCACTAGTCTATTCAATAATGATTAATAATGTTTACTACACTAATTTCCAGTGCCAATTTTTGTAACTAAAGGGCATATCATAATGTTGTAGTTGTTATATTGCCTAAGATAATCATAGAACGCAATTTGTCTTAAGTTAATTTTTTTTTTAAGGAACCATATTTTCATAATCTGGAGTAAAATAATATCAATATTGTCAAATATTGAACTATTTGTTTTATTTACTTATAAGCATTTTGAGTTTGGATAAACGTAATAGTATATTATGAATAATAAATATTTTTCAATATTCGATATTAATCATACATACATCAACATTTGAATTGTTTAGAAAAATTTAATTGGGGAATTAAAATTATAGGTTGCGAAAACCTATTATTACTGGTTACAGAAAAAAAATTAAGTAGGTTTACCTAAGAAATCATTTCGACATAAGCTATTCAATCATGTTAGTTTTGTAAAACTGTAACAGCTTTCTTCTTTATTTTTATTATCAAAATCAATATAATAAAAACTGACACAATCATAGTGTGTAGTAAGTTGTAGGGAAAATAGACGATCTCATACCTTTTCTTGTTAGCCAGCCCTTTGGCTTCTAGAATCCATATTTTCAATGCGTTTTCCGTGCGGCGTATGTGCTCTTGGTCGGGTTGTACGGATTTCCTCAAACTGTGCAGAAAACCGATGTTATTGTAACGGAAATCGACTGAATATTTGAACATTTTCAAAAAAACGTACCTGTACACCCATTTGTCGCGTTCTTCGGCTGTGCGGCACGAGAAGTACCTCGTGTTACCCGCTGGCAACGTCACCTGGAAACAGTTTTCCCGGCCCAGCACGGACGGGTGTAGAGGTTTGATCTCCACACCGCCGCTGCTAAGGTCCAGCGATTGCATGATGCTCTGCGACTGGCCAGACAGAAGCGACTCGTGCGAACGGGACGTCCTCAACCTAGGTCCGCTGCCCGGGCTGACGTTTCTGCGACGAAAAAACGTAATTTTTTGTTATTATTGTTGTTCTTTAAATTCCAAACCCGTGATGTACCAGCCATCTCCTTTATATATTATTACAGACATAAGGCTATTGTGTCACGCTCCCTCCCTCCTCATAAGCGAATTTTAATTTAATTGATATTTCCCCAAATAAATACCAATGACTCATAGCTACAGATTAAGTGTAACTGGGAAAATATATTTATTTTTTTAAGCTCGGAACACAAAAATTGTTTCAACCGATTTATTTTTAAATATATTCAAAGTTTAACTTATTTCCAAAATATAGTATTCAAAATGTAACGCTAATTTTAGAGTATGGACATGAGCCACGTAAAGTGTATGGTGATATATTATACGTGAGAGGGTGCAGTGGTGCAGAATTCTAAAAAAAAATAGAATTTTTCGGCAAATAGACGCATTGACCCATCTAACGTGAGGTATCGCACATTATTACAAGTCCTATAATGAGCAAGACAGTAGGACTGCATCCCACCCTATTACAGATATTGTCTTAACAACACCTGTTAGTGGGGCTCAGCGCCACTGAAGGGCGGTATTGAAAATCTATATTAAATACATACAAACTATAATTTATAATTATATTATTACTTTACTTACCCATCAGATTCCAGCGCTTTTTTTCGCTCCAACTTTGTGACGCTCTTGGTCCGTTTTAGTGGATTTGACCTGAACGAACGTTTTGAAAAAAAATTCTGTTGACAAAAAACTACATGGTAAGTAAACGTCGATTTATCACAAATCAGCAATTTACAACGGGAGAGGGAGGAGTATATTTAAAAATATTTTATAATATATTTATTATAAAACGTTTACGTTTTTATAAAAAAAAACGTCAAAAGGAAGTTTTAACACCCTACAACCATAATTTTAAACTCATGTCATCTTAAAGACAACAAAATCATCTCGATCGATTTACGAGTAGGCATAAATAACCCGACACGCTACTTATACAAAAGTTACAAGCAAATAATACATCACACAACACTGTGCAACGGCACTATCGGCTTACGACATCGTTCCGGGCCATGCTCGGATGATAACAGTTATTTGTGTTCTGAGTGAAAGTTTTAAATGAGGTACTTTTTTTCCCAAACGTGGAACTATTATTTATAATTGTGTGTATACATAATATTATATATATTATATTATATTGTGTTACGCGCACGAAATAGAATAAATCGCGTCACCATATCCTACAATCTAATGCCCAAAACAACAGCTGCCAGTGTGGGCGCAGTGCGCGAGTTTGAAAACGCTTTTCATCCGCGACCAACCCATCACATGCACACCGACGGACAATACATAGTATTATGGTGATACAAAACAATGCAAAACAATATTTTGTTATATGTGTATGATAGCGCTCGTGTCCCGGAAAGTCCATTCATAATAATATTATATAGCACATTGCACATATAGGTACACCGATATAAAATAAACATGAATGTTTTTGCCACCGAGTGGTTTTATTGAAGGGCAAATCTCTGATCCATTTTTCTTATATTATGAACATGATGCACCCAGTACGTAACGTATAATAATAATACGTTAATTATTGTACCCATAGTTTACCTATATCACGGAGTAATTAATATTCAAATATACACATTGCACACCTCATATAAAATGAGTATACAGATGCAGAAGTAGAACTAGGAATGTAAAACAGAAGCTACAGTCAGCTAGACACAAGAAATTCACCTATGGTAGTCACGTATACTCGTAAATTTTATATAAATTAAACACCTAATAGAAATTTCAAATAGTTACTATAAACAATAAACACATTATAAAAAAAAAGTGAGCCATCGCGGGATGTTCGGCAGATGTGAAACATCGAAATTATTTTATAAAGAAAATATGCATAAAAATTGAAAGGATGTAAAGTAAATGAACATGACATAATCAAAAACAAAATATTCAGATTATTTTAAGAAAAATTGTTTTTTATTTTAAAGGCATATTATAGATATTTCGCGCGTTGCAAGCGTAGCCACACCAACAGCCGGTCTCACCCTACGCATTAGATTATTTATTAACAATATATAACAATATTTTTTTAACAACTAATAAACGAGAAAGTATCAAATGCTGGGCCAAATGGACTATGCATGGCTTGATGAACGTGAAATTAGACGAAGAAAATAAAATCAATCGTTTTCCTGTCACGCTTGAGTAGTATCATTTTTTACGGTTATTGAAACCATTATTTTTCTGCATAATTTATAATTGGCTGATCGACGTGATACAGGGAAATGGGTTGAAATGTTTTCCATCATCAGCATAAATGTACGATATTTTTATGCATACCGTTATAAGTACAAAAAAAATTCATCAACATCAACGAATTTACAGTTCAGAATTGTTTTAAATGTTAAAATGTTATTATTCGAAATTACTACGAAATATGGAACGGTTATTTTTTATATAATTAAAATCAAATATAATTCTGGATTGTTACACAATCTCAGCCAAGGTTCTTAGTTTTTACCATTAAAGACTATAACATGACGCTATATAGCATGTACTAATAACGAATTTTCCCGGCATTGGTAAATATATATAATTAATAGAAATAATTGCCCTGGAGGTGCTAGTATTATAACGACACTTGGCGATCACAATGGATTTACAAATTGCCACAGGCGAATCCTAGGTGGCGTCATTTGAACACAATTGAAGTAAGTACCAAATTGGTACGTACCTACTACGAGCGTCTCCGCGTGTAATAAATACATATTATATTATGAGACCCAATTATACACAGCTCTGCGTAACATGAATACACGTGTATCTAGCACCCACTTGGTAAATACATCATCACCATTTCTGAAATGTCCTGATAATTTCTAACAGATCTAAAATTACTGTAAGGCATTACCATTGATTACAAATACGTATAAAAATACGTTAAATATGTACATTTAATCAATGGTATTACTTTTCATAACATGAGCTGGAATGACTTTTCAAAATAATCATGAATTTCGTGAAAGGAGTATAAAATAAAATCAGTAAGACAAAATTGTACGGATAGTATGAAATTCGTGCCTTTACTTTATGATAAAATATTCATACTATACGAAGACACGAAGTTGATATTTATATATTGTCACTGTATTATGATTTACATATAAAATATAAGTATATATATAATATTATTTATTCGTTATAACACATTTCTAAAAATGTACGCCGGTTACTTTTATTTGTTTTCGAACGATCGATAGACAATTTGCATATTCCTGTTCAATATTATGTATCGTAAAGCACACCTTTCTTTATTTTTTGGACTGCCGCGTGCACGTCCGACAAAGTGGATCCTTTGAATTTCCTCATAAAAATAATTAGTACCTGGCTAACTACCATAAAATATATATTAATGTGTACAAGTACACCGATTCTGTATTACAGCGGATGCGCGCACGTTTTACGCTAGTTTGTTTGATGAGTCAATTTAGTTTTACGAGCGGAAACCCAAAGTCATCGCGTTGACATTAATTGTCCGTATCTATCGCGCCATCGAGCATAATCATTTTCATACAAGACAATCTCTTTGAAGAATTTCTTCACTCATTTTGAGACCAAAACGTCAACGTTGGACATTCCTTACACAGAATATGTCCGCACGAGCCGTTATTAGCGCACGCGGTACCCGACGAAGACATTTGTCGGTCGTTCCAATTTCACAATGAAAAACAAACACGTCCGAAAAACGATCTTGGCCAGATGATCGACGTTATGGGTACAAGCATTACGAGTTATACTCTACGATACATAGGTAGATACGCCTGAGAATTATACGTTTCGCACAGAATATAAATATGGTATTCCTAATATTATTATGATGAACAATCATAATTACTAATACACAGTAATTATTATTATATGTGCTGCTATAATAATAATCATTTATTAATAACTCACCACAATTCTAGAGGGCGTGAGTTCCAGAGACCTGGTGTTGCCGAGCACTGGAGTCGTGGGAGCGCTTCCTCGGCGACAGGCTTTTTCGTACGAAGTGTCTGCAAAAACGATAAAAAAAACAAACGGTCAATATAAATTTTTTTGATTTTGACTTTTAAACTTTACACAAAAGATACACATGACAATAATAATCAAAACGAACGATAATGTATGGCGGCGTGTGGTTGTATAATATTATACAATGACTACGACGATATTCGTTGGGGGTTTTTATTTATTATAATAATTTTTTGGTTACTGACACTCTGAACGCGCTGTCGGTATTATAGGTACCTAAAAGTATTATGAGGACGGTTAGTATAACTGCGACGAGACGACAGCGACACGACACGACACAACTGGCGGACGAGCGAAAGCCAAATGATGTATAGAAAGCGCGGATAGATGCGTGCTGAAAAAAAAAACTCTCCACGACAGATTGATCATGCAGAACGTCGTTGTCGTCGGTAATTTCTCCTCAACGGTCAACAAATAATAATATCCTATAAGGTATACACACTCTCACGCGCGAGCACTTATATAAATATTCATATTTCACATAGATAATATAAACGGTGTTATTATTATATGAGCAATAGTGCTATACGAATTGAGAGGACACGCCATTTACGGCTTCGTTTCGAGGATTTTAAACAGGCGAATTTTTATAGGCAACGAAAACTCATCGGTAACATTAAAAACGATTTAATTGTTTTGCGAGAACCAATACGGTATTGGTTTATTATTATTGGTTTATTTTCTCGGTGATCAACGAATTGTAATAATAGCATTAAGTACGTTTTTTATATAATATATAAAAGGGAAAACAAACGTGCCGGTTTCTTTTCTGATAACTGCGATTTAACATTAATTTTTGTTAATCCATATGAATTACCATTATGTAGGTGATTTCGAGAAGAAACAAAACCTCTATTGCGATGAAAAAGTATTTATAATAATAGTTTTTGTCCAGGGTAAAGGTTTTAGTCTTCACATTATAAATATAACATAATTATATATCTAGTGGCGATGGTCCGCATACATTTTTCAGTTTCGTAAGAGCAACGATTGCGTACTCTCATTGTGTGTGAGCACAATATTCCTCTTTCAGGGCACGACAGTAACCTATGCGGGGAGGGACACAGTGAGTCTGTTGTCGTTTCAGACTTCAGTTGTCACGTACAAGCCGGCAGCGCGCAACGGGTAATATTCGTCCGTATTTCATTCCTTTGAGGGTGGGGGTAAGGAATGAAATACGGACGAATTTTGATGATAATATATTATTATTATAACAAAAGCGTCAACGAACTCTTGCGGTTCTTTTATTTTTTCCTACTCGGCACTGCGTATATTGTGTATCATTGTATAGTGATAAATGATAATACGCAGGACGACAACGTTTTTGTGTTACGTTATCCGGAGACGGAGAGAGAGAGAGAGAGAGAGAGAGAAACACAATAATAATGATAGTAATAAGATACTAAGCAATTTTAATACATTCTCACGTTCGAAAACATAACTTCGTATCATTATCGACAATACCGAATGATCCATCATCGATTGGTTATTAAACTGTACAATATAAGTTTGTGTGCCCCCCCCCCCACACAACACCTCCCCTGACGGATACTTTGTTTGTGAGAAATGTCCACTCTCTTTACCAACTGTATTTTCGTTAAGTTTTTATATTGTATTCGGCTGCGCAATATATATTAATAATAATAAGCAAACTCGCGAACACATAATCCGACGCCGATATTAAACAAGAACTTTATTCCGCGGCGCGTATCGTTTTGGGAAACGGTCGTCGGCATAAATGGCTTGCAGCTGGCGACCCTCGTCTATCTGTGTATGACGATATTATGTAATTATATTAATATTAATAAATAGATGCTTACATTAAAGTGTCCCGTTAGTGTATTATATAATGGCCAGTTGTAATAAAAACACAACGGCGCACTTACTCCTAAAAAGAAACCATACAAATACAGCATAACATATTATACCAAATATTACAATATGTATAGGAAGTTAATATTTAGACATCCAATTAGTACACCTAACTAAATATTAAACTTCATTTACATGGATTTATTTTGTCACCGTTTTTTCCGAAGTAACCAAATATATACATATGGAAAACAGAAATTTGAAACGAAAAACGTTTTTTTTATTGTATTATATAGCTACGCTTATATTATAATTAACATGGGTGTATATTATGTGTACACGGTAAATTAGTTCGAACACTTGACACACAATGGTAATAATAATATGATGTTATATTTTATATACACATAATATTAAGCATACAGCCATCATATCCAATTGAGTATATTATTTTATAAATTTAAAAATTTCAAATTTTTTTAACGTTTATTGACAAGAATTATTATAATTGTTTAAGAAAATACAAGATAAATTCTTATCAAAATTACACACCATATAATATCATAAATGTACACTTGACAAAGTGAAATGTGAAAATTATGTTTGGAGACTGAACACGTTACATTTGTCTACAACGATCGTCTGTTTTTAAAAATCGGGTTTAAACAAATTGTATTATATTGTGCACGCGAGTCACAACATCGAGGGGCGGAACCATATCGCGCGGTATAAAAGATTGGTGACAACAGACGTAACAGCTGATGGGAAAGGGGAGCGGGAGGTAGACCTTGACTCTTGATTATTAACAATTAAAAAACCGACTAACCTTTCGACGTCCAAACCGCCGCTTCGATTTGATTTTTTTTTTTAAACGATCGACGTTCGCAGTCGGTTCGGTATAATATTATAATACCGTACTTGGTTATTGTGATATTATGAGACATGTATTGACGAAATGTAATTTAATGGCAAGTCGAAAAGTTCCGTTAAGATTCGAAAAAATAATAATATTACGTCCGGTAATAATACGCGCGAGATTCGTTGGGCGTAGGCGTACATTATCGTATGTACCGATTTCCCGATTTCTTCCATATTTTCTATTTTTTTTCTTTATATTTTTTCGATGATAAAAAACACTTTATTCCGTAGCGAGTGCCGGTGTGTGTACAATAATATAGATTGTTATGTTAAATACTTAATAGTCATCAGTGCAAACAGTCTACAGTATACAATTAATATTGTTTTTAGTGCACGCACAACTATCGGAGAATTCAAACGAAATTGATAGTTCTTAATTATTATTTTACCAAACACTCGATCACTTATGGTTTGGTTGGTTACCAAACTTCGTCAAGTTCACGAAAAATAAAATCATCTGGAGGTCCATTCGAATCGAAATTTGAGTTTTGTTTTCGAAACGACCGTTAATTTAACAACGAGATTTCAGTGAACGATTAAGAATAATTATTACCACCGTGTGTCCGTGTTTGAACATAATATTTTATAATACTATTTTACTATACTTAAAATATAATACAATAAAAATGTATGCGGTTTAATGGGTGCTGTTACTACAGCACAGTACATCGAGTCTACACCATACGCCGCTTTGTTAGTGTAATACTGTAATCGCTCATAATATTTTCTCGGCGGCTAATCGCATTATCCACTCTGCTACTATTATAATATAAACGATATTATTTAGTTTCGTTATTTCCGTTTTTTTTAGTATGTTTTTTTGTTTATTGCACAATGCATAGTTCAACCTTAAAATGTCCATTACGCACATTTAACACGAGCACGCTGAAAATACAACCATTCGCATTTCAAGCATTGTTAACGTATTTCAAATAGACAAAAATACACTCGAAAAAAACAGGTTTGGAGATAAAAACATTTTATTTGAACCCGTTTAGAGCTTAAAAAATAATAATAATGATGATATTAAATTTATCAACTCGAATATCGAATGATACCATTGAGTATACAATGTTTTTTCAATGTGCAGACCTTGCGTACAGCGCGGTTGAATAGGTGGGGGAAAATTAATTTCCAAGACCGCACAAAACACTCAAGAATATTCATTATTTAGTACTATACCGAAACAAAAGTTTTTGAAAAAATAGAAATCACATTATAATTAGACCAGCAACGGTAGAGTATATTTAAACAATCAGCGCAATCCGCTTGAATAACATCAACGATTTGATTTTGACCATTCGGTAGATGGATGAGCATGAGAAATAATAATTATAAAATGTTTTTTGTTTTGGTGGACGCGACTATGCCACAGAATAGAATAATACCGTCACCAGCTGCAGCTCCATCGAGTTTCGTATTTGTGAGCACATTATTTTTATCTATCGATGCGTTTTTTGGATCATTTTATTTTCGTTTTTATTAATGTTAGTATTTCGTCACCCCACTGTCCGAACAACTATCCTGCGCGTCGAGGTCGAAGCGTGAGCTGCGGTACACACGATATATTGACGTTATATAACAATAATAGTATAACATATTGCTACAATATTATAAATATTTGAGAACAAACCGAAAATCCCATTCTGCTGTTGGAACGGGAAACGAGGGTTTCCTGGATTTCTACCGGATGCAACGGTGAGTGGCGGAAGGGGGAGAGAAGTGACCGGAGATCCTCTACATTGCGTTACGCTTTACGCAACAGGCAACGTTCCCAGATTGTTTGCTGGATACGTCGTGTCAAAAGAGTGCAAAAAGTAGCTGCAGTCGAACGGAATAAACGGCTTAAAATGTTTTGGTCAAAATTAAAAATATAAAAACCTAATGCGTTCGGTTAGTTTGTATGTGCATTACATACGCGTCGTACAGAAAGGGTCGCTGCAGGGGAAAGAGGCACGTCGGCGTCTGACATAGGTACACATAATAATATAATAATCATATACACAGTACACACATAAAAACGACCCGTTGTATAACCGGTTCCGAACCATAATAACACGATTCCGTAAGATACGAAAACCAGTATAGGTATGCACACACACACACACACACACACACACACACACACACACACACACACACACACACACACACACACACGATCGTCGGCCGTTTCACACAAACCGGGTGGACAAAAATATAATAAGAAGAAAGAAAGGAAAATAAAGATATTATTTTACCTCCTCGACCGGTTACCGGACACGTATGTGGTTGCTACCAGCTTGGTCTACCGTCATGCAATGCTTGCAATAACCAATCGATACGACGAACATGGCTTGCCTTTTGCACTCGAATGTTGGAGCCGGCAGAAAGCTACTGGAGGAAATTCGTCGTGCGGGAGACTTAATTACAGGAGAGAGAAAAACTTGAATGAAAATCATCGAACTCCGGAGGAGGAGGAGGAGGAGGAGGAGGAGGAGAGAACTCGCCAAAAGAGAGACGACGTGTTTTTGAAACGAGTTAGTCACCAACTATTGGGTTTCTGCACAATCGAGGGAAATCGAAACCAAAAGTTTTCAAATCACTATCGAAAAACGTACGAATAAAAATTAATAACCAGTTAGGACCAGTACCACTAGACTAGCTGGACGGTTAAGGCACGTCGATTACCTATGCCCGTCAATAAGGTTAATATTGGACGCGACGATCGCAATAAATCGTACAATACACGATAGTATTTCTCTTTGCTATTATTGTTATTTTCCTATTATTGGCAACGTCGTCTCCGTGACATTTAGGTATTAAAGAAAATAATTTTTACATCGACATTATTATGTGCGAGATGATAGAAAGGACAAAAATAAAAATACAAAAAAACCACTAAACGCAAGGACATCAGATTTTTTATACGCGAACTCGGCAAAAAATCACATAACCTCCTGTCCACCCCGGAGGATTCGTTTGTGTTAATGGATAATCATTAAGAATTCTCAGAAACAAAATAATCTGTAGTGTGCGCAAGTCTGACAATCGTCCTATGCAGCATGACCTCACGTTTCCGATACAAGCATAATTTTACTTATAAAGTGATACTATATTCATACAACACTAATAATTCTAAAATTGACATAATATTATTATGATAGTCACGACACTCATTTTGTGTATGTATTTATGCACACCATAATACCATATTATTATTATAATATTACTGTTATTATCATTTTGGAGATTTTTTTTCTCGATACACATAATAAACACGCGGGCGTTGGATTCGAATTCACACAGACAAATGCGCACACTCAGATATTATTATGTTTACCCTTTATATCGCGTTCAGCATTACGAACAAATTATAAACAATACGGGGTGGTCCCACCACAAAAGCAGCCGCCCGTACATCCGACTCAACTACAACCGTAGAGAAAATAACTCGCACCCCCCTTTCACCGATTTGTCATCGTTCGGCAGGTCCGTCCTTACGTAAATAGTGTTCCCAGACATTTTTCTTATGAGTAATATTATTGTTACATCTATGTACCGAGTGAGTTTTAAACCCACTGAGAGAAATGTTTTACATCACCGAAGAAAGTTAAATAATTTGTTATACCAAAGATTATTAATACTAGTACAGAAGTATTTATAGTCAATACTAAATATTGTTAAATATTATAACAATTCACCAATCAAAATGGACACGGTCACAAAATATGAAGTACGGGAGGAAATTGTGTAAAAAGTTGTAAAGAAATAAAACGAAAACAATTACATCGTAAAAATGACAAAGATATGCAAAATAAAAATGGAGAGAAAAAGTATGAAAAAGTATAATATATAATGTTCGACCGGCCATACACATTCAACAAATAATTATCCTCCTCCAAGATTCCCCTCCTAAGAAAATAAAAACAGCGGTAGCTTAACTACTTTTATGCAAATGTATCACGCAGTGAATTCAGCCCCTGCCACATATACGACGGGCACACATATATTTCCATCTAATTTACATCTTAAAAAATTGGTTACAGCCTTTAAGGAAAAAGTGAAAACTTAAAAAAATTAATTTACACCGATATGCGTATCACTTCTGTAGAGTGTAGAAGCATACAATATACACCACGACAATACGATCAAATGCAATGCCCAGGGGCTTGCATTATATTCTATAAATATATTTGTTTAAGTTTTCGTATTGTACACACAACTCAGCTTGTACAAAAATAATAATTTAAATTATTATTATACACTACTGACCTCGTCACCCTCGAAATTCACACAGCTTCTCCTCCCAACACTGCCGCCGCTGGTAAACACCTATAGGTAGTCACGACAAACACACGACGTTAGACAGCGCGCAAGTCGATTTTCATTAAATTTTTTTCTAACGCAACAAGCATAACATTGTATACGATATGTTGTCGCAACATCGCAGCCGGTTGCACGACGTGGAGAGGCGGAAAGAACCGACGCCGAAGGGTCGCGCGAGCTCACGATTATACTCGATATAATAAAATGTATACTATTATTATGGCATAAATAGTGCATTTAAATAGGAGGAGATTATTACGTACATGTCGGCGGGCACCGGCGTCTGACCGACAACCCGCGACAGAGCGGCGGCCAGAAAGTAAAATATATAAGCGATCAAAATACGCACGTTGTTACGCAAGAATCCCAAATAGCAAAATATATTGATGACGTTCAATATTAAAAAATATCAAATGTAATAATATTACAGTATGTGTGTAAGTATAAAACCTAATCGGCAGCAGCTGCAAACGCGTGTAATTTTAATACCTAATGTGAAATCTCCCACTTTTTCAGTCTCGGCGTGAACAGGTGTATGAGATGTGCAAAACACGCTTTGGACCCACGACAATACTATTGTATAACAACATAATATGGAACAATAATAATATTATGCAGTCGACCGTCGTCGACCTTTATATGCAATGACATAAAGGGAGGGGCTAAATGCATTTCGTCCGAGTGTAGTATACAACAGCGGTCGAATCAGTGGCGTCAGATTTTAAGGAAATAATTATTATTTGTTTCGTGGCCAAAATGCTAAATAGCCGAGTGATCGAATTGACGGGTACCTAAACAGTAAATGACTAAAATGTAAGTACATTTTATTTTAGTCATTTTACTGTTTTTTGGGCATGATATGTATTTTATATTATTAAGATTATCAACAATTATACACAATATTTTTTTTAAATTATAAATAAAACCAAGGGACCTAACCGTATGGACGTAGAGTTGTATTTATATATTAGAATATTGTACATTTTGCCCAAAATATTTTCAAAAATGGTTCACGCCAACTCTTATATTAACACCTATTATCGTGACGTAGATTCACAACTGTCAACTCGTCTAAAATAAAAATAAAATAGCCACGTGGACTAGGCAACGGCGGCGTTTGACGGAAACGGTTTGAGCTCTTTCCGACACCGAATAGATAGCGATGCAGATGCAGAGAGCGACAAAAAAATAATATCATCATGAGTTAAAAGCGAGACCAGTGGCAATATGGCCGGCACACGACAATCGAGAAATCTCATTCAGACCTATCACTCTATGGTATATACCAACCGCCACTGCTCTCGTGTGTGAGTCCAGGTGGTCGTTACCTGTGTAACATTTTTTTGTCGCAAACGTGTGTGCCGACCAAGAAGTCGGATAGAGACCGTATACAACTCACACACACACACACACACACACACACATAAATAGTGGGCGTGGTCTTTGCCGACGGTTTAAGACGCGACGCGCAGCTGCAGCGCTGGCCCAGCACGAGCACGCGAGGAGTGTTTTCTTTGTTGCAACGTCTGCGGGGAGGGACACCGAAGGGGAAGAAAAAATCACATTTCGACTTGGATTTCAAGGATACACCACGCCACGGCGGAGCGTGATGGAAGACGAGAAAAAAATTGTAAGATTCGACGACGGCCGACGCCTTATTATTATTATTGTATCCGTGTTATCGTGTTGTGTGTGGCGTTCACATATTTTGCACGTTCGCCTGTATTACCGCTGAAATATTATACAATATAGTATTATTATATACCCACGACCACGAGCGTATTTAATAGAAAATTATAACAAATTCCAGACGGCGACGTCAAAGAATAAATAGGACATGTAGGTATGATATTATTATATTGACTGATCGCAATAATTAAAAAAAACGTACACCCATTATTGTGCGAAACGGCATCTTTTGTTTTGTTTCCGGCGAGTAGTATTATAATATAATACTGTTGAACCGTCAAAGTCCGCGGTATAGTTTTTTTTCCACGACGACTCAAGCGACAGTATTCCACATTATATAATATTATTATTGTGTTCACAACAGTGGCGCGCGTACGGTTTCCGTCAGACGTCTGCAAAAGACGAACACGCCCCACACGCGAAACAACACCCTTTTACCTAAGGGGTGAGAGGAGATCCGGACCAGATGTAAACTGCGGTAGTATATACGGTATTATAATACCATTAGGTAGTATGGCAAACGACGATCCGAGGGAACTCCGTCCATTCTGGGTCATATTCGAGTTCACGTTCGGACTTGCTTGGACCTAAGGGTTGGTTTTATAACAGTGAGAAACACCCCAACTCACAGCCGCTACGTCATTATAACGTCATTCTGCATAAGTCCGACGGCAACAAATTTGAACTATATTTTGCCATTATAACGGCACGTGGCCGATCTGTAGAAACGATTGACAATGTACAGGAATTAATTATTACAAGCATATATAGATCGATTTGGTCCCGGTTTCGTTACGCAGCAATGGCGGCACTGCTGATGCGGCAGTTTTATTTTGCGGTTTTCCGGTTCCGGGGCATTGATCGCGTGATAATAATATTATTATAAACGTTCGATTTTCGTTCGTGTATTCCTCGCGGTTCGTCAATAATACGGTTGTGTAACATTATAATAGGGACTATCATATTAGTATAATGAGTGAGTAAAATAGTACTACTGGTGAAGAGGAAGCGGTCACGTTCGAAAGTTATAAACCCATTATAGCCTCCTCTGGCGACTGTCGTGAAAAACATATCGCAATTACAATGATAAATTGATAACATAACTGGACGAAAACGACTGCAGACTTATAACAATATTAACAATAATATTGTTCATAAAACCATCGGTATCAACAGTGTAAAAATCTGTCCTTGACACGATATAAACTATGTTCTGTATTGCTCAACAACGCACCGTGTCGTATGACGTATTTATTATAATATAGGAGACCAAACAACGTGCAAAATTATAAGATTAAAACGTAATTTTGTATTCCATTACACATTACGCATAAATATATTATAATATAGAAACCTTACCGGTAATATTATTGAGATGACACGATATTATATCTGACTCATTTTAATACAGAAAAAATGATCTCCGAAGACCGTTTATTCCACACGTCACACGTCGTCGACACGAAACTCTAATAATAATAATAATATAATATGCGTCGGTCTCGTCAAAAACTAACTTAATGGATTTTTTGGCGTTGACAAAATACGTTTACACATACCCACACACACGCTGCGACGCACGGAGTCTATAAATCTCGTAAACTTGGCAGCGGACTTTCGATATAAGATAAACGTGTACACAGTTTATTTCACGACGATCCGTGTAGACTAAAGGTACGCAAATTGGACTGCGACGGCAGTTTTTTCGAATTAGTCATCGATGACTAAAGAATTAAATATAATATTATTATATTATATTTAAAGCGCACAAACGAGCGAGGTCAAATCGAAAAATCAATTACCAAGTAATAATACTGACGATCAGAGTAAGAGGTGAGTTTCAATTTTATTGCGCCCCTTTAAGACGAGACTGACTAAATAACAGTTTATGGCGCTGATAAATAATTAAAAGTTATTGCATCTATTTAGAATAACACTGTTTCACATTTAGTTCTATGCTTATTTTCTTTGAAATCATTGACTTGCAGGGAAGTAGTATCAGGGGGCGAGTGAATTACTGCTGGTAAAACGGTTGCACTACATTCGGCAATACAAAATATGGAGTCGGGGCACGCCGGAGACTTGTACGAGCGCAGACCGTCAGCAACCTACCACGTCTCTCGCCGAGATCATAAAAATAATAACAACAACGCCATCAGCAAATAATGCAATATTTGTAAGTGAAAACCGAACGGTCGCAGAATCCACGTGACTCAATATTATTATCGAGCATGTGTAAAGGTATCTTTGTTGTCGGCGACTTTCACCGCGCGCGAAACCCAACGACGGAAATTCCTCAGTATCATATAATGTCAAATACACACACCACGGCAGATGGAACGAAGAAAAAATCCGAACAAAATAATCGCTCGCGGACCACAAAAAAACGGAAAAACCATAACACACGCGTCCGCTTTTCGTCGCGAGTGTTTGGTATTTAGCACGTTATGTTATTATTTTGTTCTCGCTCGCGCGCACGGTTATGATAGTTGCGCGAACATTATACACTTTTACGCGCGGCACAACGATAGTAATAATTAGTGATAAGTAGTCGTACCAGTAGTGGCCAGCAGTAGTCGTAGAGGTACCAACTCGCGAAGAAGCGCGCGCAGTTATATACATTATCCATCTGCGGGGCTCGTACACGTGCGCCACACACAGTTTTCTGTAGTTTAGTTGAGCGAGTTGTGATGGCCACTTTGGACGACGGTTGTCAATATGACCGTTATAATCATAATGATAAATAATAATAACATACGAATGAGAAATTGACAAATTTCCGTCATTTTACCAGTGTACCACACATCCCGGGACAAGGGTGGGGGACCTTGGGAGCTTAAAATCCAAATCATTGCATGAAAAAAAATGTCAGCTTGATGCATCGTACCCATATACGAAATAAATTACTCATACTTATTATATTTGTAATGAAGAAGAGGCGATGGTTCATTTTAAACTTCTATTTCACCGTGTTCATTAATCCCTCCGACTAGTAAAGCTCTCTAGTGATATCCATGGTGGTGGTGTCGGGGGCTTTGCACCCTACGGGTTATGATTTTGAACTTTGGTCTTATAGGACTGTATTCCCTGTAACTATTAAAATTCTAGTCGCCATAGACCACTTCATTGCATTATTGCAACATGTCACGAGTGAATTTTATAAGAAACGGACGACCTTGATTAGTGCAGAGTACCTACGGATTCACACAGTCTTCCTGATCGCGTTTCGGGATGCTTTAGTGTGAGGAAATCGTCGTCCGGATGGCCGCCCGCCGTCGTCTAGACGACCACTTCATTTGCATTCAAAACAGGCGGTGGTGACTGTTCCGTGTGTCCGGTCAACGTTAGATAAAAACAATAGGCTCGCTCGGAACGCCCCCACAGCTCCTCGCCCGACGAGGTTTTATTAAAATCAGAAATACAAAGAGGGAGAGAGAGAGATAGCTACAGAGATATTAACGATAATATGAAACCGCATGTACACCACAACGTCGCTTAACCATAATATAATAGTTTATCTCGCTAACTGCGACAAGGTAGAGAACCTCCCTCTTTAAGCTTGTCAAACGTTATATTAATCAAAATGTTTTTTTTTATAGAATGGACAGTTGGAAATTTAGTGTAATAATTTGTTTGTAGTACTTAGACTTCCCCTTCTACAAAACAAATGCACACTAAGACACGCTAAATCAATAGTAATAGAAAAATTCCACGCCGGCCAGGGGTGTCGAAGAGACAACTGACCTGATCGGTTATCATCCAAGTCATCGTCGTCGTCGTCGTAGAGTTGGTTGTCGGCGTCTTCGTCGCTTTCACTTCGGTTCTCGTCTCCGGTCGAGTTGGATGGCTTTCCCAGCCCGTGCCGTCGCCGACGCCGCCGTCTGCGATAATACTCGTCGGGAGACCCTTCGATGACTATGATCGGCGGCGACCTGTTGGCCTGCTGGACGATGGCACTCGTGTCGCCGAGGGACGACGTACTATCGCCGCAGTTGACGCGCAGTGGGCCTACGGACGCCTTGGACGACAGCCACCGGCCGCCAGTGGTGATTATGGTGGACGAGCTACGGGCCAGTTTTCGAGACGACGGGCGTCGTATAAATGCCAGCGGCGAACTCCGCCGGCTGGACGACGGCGAAGACGGTGGTCGGTGGGACGGCGGGTGGTCGGCTTGCAGCAGGGCCAGGGCGGACGCAGACAGGGCCCGTCCACTGGCCGATTTGTGCTGCGGTTGTTGTTGGGCGGCCGACTGTGGCATCGCGTCCGCCAGCCGGGCCACGGCCAGCACCGGCCGGGCCGTGGCCTGCAGCGGAATGTAGAACGTTGACCGACGTCGCCGCGGGCTACCCGTCATCGTCGTCACCGTGGCCGCGGTCTGCTGCTGCCCGGTTGTCGTCATCGGTCGTGTCCACTTGTTGCTAGATTTATTGCTCCGACAACGCACTTTAATCAATCAATATTTCCGTTGAACGGCACACGATCGAATCATGATTTTTCAACGCAAACGAGATCGCCTCTCGGAGAAAAACGACGTGAACAATATCAAACGATAACGAGGAAAAAACAGTAAACACTAATATAATATGAACACACACGCGTCGACCACTACGCACTAAACACGCACCGCACGAATGACATTACTATACTGACTAAGCGCGCCGTCGAGTTTCGAGTAGCTCGCGGAGTCGGTGGTGTTCGTTTCAGGTTCACGTTCGTAGTTATCGCGAGTGCGCGCGCGTGCGCGGCGGTAACCACTGCGGCGCGTGGGCCGAGGGGGTGGTGGCGGTGTCGGCCGTGCGAGCGAGATATTTCCCCCCACCAAGACGGCAGGTCGCATTCCCGTCGGACGACCGACCGCCGACCGGCCGGTGTAAACAACAAAAACCAAGCAGCTTACTCCCGAGTTCTGACTGTTCTGAGTTTTATTCCCAGTTTTCGTTTGTCTTGTTTGTTGCAGGGAAGCGCCCTTGTGCTGTAGCCGAGAGTCTGAGTTGTATTCTCCAAACCGAAATACTATTTTAGATTTTTATTGTAAACTGTCTCAGAAATCCGGACTCGTAACGGTTGTCATTTCGGGTTTTTACCGTTTAATTGAATTATAAACATTACAATTCAATGTCAAATTTAATATTATTTAGTACAATAATATACTATGTCTATTAACTGATTAGTGATAATCTGAGCTCGTACGAGAATTTGATCGATTCATACTGTTTAGATGTAATCACTGATTAATGATTACTTTAAGAAAAATTTACTTTTTTAAT
Source organism: Myzus persicae (assembly GCF_001856785.1). Lineage (NCBI taxonomy): Eukaryota > Metazoa > Arthropoda > Insecta > Hemiptera > Aphididae > Myzus > Myzus persicae. The sequence goes on from NW_019103680.1 coordinate 26,843, forward strand.
AAACAACAAACCAAATACACGAACAGAAGTTATTTTAATTAATTGTATTATATTATTCTATTATACCTAGTTTATCGATCGATTTACAGTCTACACCACATCACTACAGACAACGGATATAATATTGTTATTTGGGTTTTGTTGTGTGTACACTACAACACTCCCTACGCATTTCAACAGTCGAAGTTATGTATGGTTTCTATCGACTATCCCACATGCTCACTTGTCACGCGACTACTGTATAGAGAGATATCTAAATCTAAATTCGACGATTGCTTGAGGGCAATACACAGAAAGGGGTAATGCGATGGATAATACTCAAAATTAAATTTGAAAATGTACCTCGCCGTTGGTAGAAACGTCGAAGATTGAAGTAGTATTCGGAACAATTTGGCGAGGGAAAACCGAAATTATTGACATATTCACTATAAAAATGAAAACAAAAGGCTGTTATTATGAAACGTATATAATTATCGATCCATTGTAGTTATTGTAGTTATCGCCAGTGGTTTTCCAATGACGAAGAGCTAGCTCCGAAAAAATGACAATATAAACGATTAAACAAATTTGAGTTCATCAACTGTCGAGTCAGTTCATAGTTCATGGTTTTGTGTAATCCCAATTCACATGTCCGTACAGGCTACTGACACGTGATTACTTTTATTTCTGAATATTGCTTAAAATAAAGTTTTTAAAATTCACTGTGTACTCGTTAAAACAAGTGTCGGGTGCACTAGTACTGTTGTAGGAACTAACTAGTTGCTACCAGTCATGTGGGTATAGGGCATAAATAAGTACTAACACTTAGTAGTACACTTAATACTTTTATAATTACACTCAAGGTGGATAGCACACCCGTCAATCGGCCTCATGAGCAGACATTCTAGCAATACCGCGAATCTCAAACCAACAATGTTTAGAATTGTATTTTTAAATATTATAAACCCAAATATATAAATAAAATAAATAGTATCTAATAATAATATAAGAATAATCATTGCGTGTGCAGGAAGGAAGACGTTATTGGGCATTTATAAGAACTCCGTATTTCCGGAAGTCGTTAACAGGGTATAATAAATACAAATAGGTACGAACGAATATTACGTCTGGCCTGGTACAATAATAATATAATAATAAATAATCATAAACATTCTTTCTTTATAATACCTATTAATAAATACAAATTATAAAATATTTTATATTTTTGAATGGAGAAAAGCAAAATGTTGTAGTCCAGTTCAACTGAATATAATATAAAAGAAAAACGTTTAGGTATAATATATAGCATGATGTATTATAATACACTCAAATATATGTATACATATAGGTAATCAAATAAAATAATAAATTATTTTTTAGAAATTAATTCGCAACCGATTCATCAACGTTTAATAAAATCGTTACATGATAAAAAGAATTCCTAGAGAAATTACGATATAGTTCTAAATACTTACGTGTATATTATTATGTTTGACGTGTTTAATGCATATATATATATATTATGTGTACCTATATAATTTGTATGTTTTCATACTAATTTGTTCCAATTGTCTATCGTTTTATTTGACAATTGCCATTTATACTAGGTTGTTTCCAGAGTTTTTTTGTACCGAAAAAATTCTGTCACAGAATAATGAAAGAAAATACGGATTTTATAGCACTATATTTCCGGTGCCGCCCAACTCGTGATTTACGTAGCTGTTGGTGGCTTCATTATTGCCTATTTCTCTATGGGTATTTTTTTCTGAAAATAAAAGAGAAATAGTTCAAACCGATTAATAAAACACAACCGTTCTGGTCCGGTTGTCGTATAGTCGAACAAAAAACCAATGTTATGAAGTAGAGAATTTTTATTTTTATCGAGACAACAGAAACCGTAGACACCACCGTTGTGTCTATTCTTTTTTTGCACATTTTACTTCTATCAGCCTAGTCACTAGTGACTAGTATATACTATATTATAGCTTAAATTATAAATTAAATTATACTCGTAAATACAGACGTCCACTACAGTGTGAAACGTGAGTTGTTCCTCCGACCGAAGTTTGAAGACGAAACAAATTTAAATCAAATACGCCAATCGCCAATATTCGAAACGAATAATAACTATTAGAAAAAGACATACCGAAGAATGACGATCATTTGTAGTAGGTACTTGATGAATTGCGAGTACACGAGCCACGAGGTACTTATCGAGGTAAAAAACTACTGCACATTTTGAGAATTGATGTAGGTACGCTGTAAACTTTTGTATGCAAAAAAAATGTCGAACTACTACGTCGAGAAATTAGAATTTTATTCGTGTCCGCTGGGACCTAGGAAGATGGAAAATGCCGGTGCTTTATAAAGACACAGCAAATTGCCTGTATATGCATTTTCTCTCGCGCACGTCCGTTTTTACCACAGACATACCATTATAATAGACCCTATAGGTACCCTGGTACCCTGTACAGGTTACCAGGAGCCTACATTTTTGTAAAGAGCCAAGAGGTGTAGACTGTAGAGGGATCAATTGTAAGCTACATTTTTCTAACAATGTCGTTTAGACGGAATTACATAACACTAAAAAGTATAATAATACTTATATTTGTATTAATATCTGCTACCAATACGACTAAACGTAGGTACACTAATCACAGAATACTATTGGTGAACTCGCATGTTCATGGTTCACTGTGGTTGTTGATAAAATAATAATATAATACAGTCGCAATAATCGTTTACAACCGATTACCAATGTGTTTACCAACCAACCATCGTAACAAGACGTTTGCTGCACGTTACACAACGAGACAGAATAACCACGGCTAACAAGTCGAATCACATAGATTAAAAAATTTAAGCTTAACGAAATCAAAATACTTGGAACTTCTCAAAGAGGGTGGAGGATAGAATTTAATGTAATAATAAAAAAATTGTGCAAAATTTGTTTACAAAAAATGGACGACGACGAAAATGTTTGGATTTTTTTTCTTCACATTCATCACGAGTTTTGGAAACAATAGACGTCGACGAAATGTCTCTGGATTTTATCATAATGTAAACCTATAGCTAATATTAATTACGGAAATAGGCAAAGCCTCTCGGCCTCAAGAGACTCAACCTTAATCGTATTGTTTACCATTCCCAAAATAAACTCGTTATATAGCAAAACAATATATAGATATACATGAGATTTAAGAAAAAATGTATTTGGAATATTATTCTTTTAAATATTTTATAGGTTTTAAGGTTTATTATTTTATTAGCAGAGAAAACTAAGTTCAATTGAATATTTTGGGAAAGTACCTATTTAAAAACCACGTAAAGTAATTTAGGAGATTGTTTGTCTGCAGACATATTCCAATTACAAATAATCACGATCTATATTTGCGATTAAATTACTTTACACTGTTCTATATTTTCCCTTATGGATACTTTAGAGTGGTTAACCGGTTCTGCGGTCAAAACTGGATTCAGCATTTATTGTGAAAAGTCTATTCTGTATAGAGTATATGGGCAAATGGCAATAAAATGATAGTTAGTCGAATGATTTTTATAAGTTAAATTGTACATAACCTAAACACTAATTATTATGTCAAACGACTACTGATGAAAACACAGAAACAGAATACATATATGTTATGTAAGTTATACACCGTATACGTCTGGTACGGTTAGAAATCAAATATACACAATTTATCTAGCGTACGCATTTTGTATACGTAGGTACCAATGACGTATCTATACAACATCATTCATGTATTGTGCTCATTCGTATTTGAAATTGATTTTAAACTATGTTCAGATGATTTGTGCATAATTCAAAAAGTTATAATACACCTAACTATACCGGTACGCTAAATATGTATCACCTATACACTGAATTCATGTCTCTATTGGTATGAATACGGTATCTGTGACGGTGGTCTCATCTTGAAATTGAATATATTATTCAATATATAGACCAATTTTCTCGAATATAACTCGAACGAAAATCGTTTCTCCGCGATTACGCGGTTTGTAAAGAAGAAAAAAAATTCTGTACGTTGTATATGTTACGCCCGTGATAATGTAACGAATTTGTGCGTTAGCATTTACACTGGTCTCATTAAAATTTAAAATAGGTACTATGTATGTATTATTATAATTATATTGGTACCGGTATGGCTGAGAAAAATATTGTTATAAAAATCGTTTGTTTACGACTACACAGGACGATACAATATAATATTAAACTATTAAGTATATACCTGACCCAACAAACGAAATAACGATTATAGCGCTTCTTGCAGTGTGCATAATATATTATAATAATATTATTGTGTATCCGATTCTTCAAATACGTGAGTTGTACGGTAAATAATATTATATTTTACACTATTCCGGTATAAAATACATTTTGCGGTCAATCAAGCAGTATTGAAAAGTCTCGGATCACGCGGTGCACGTCAGAAATGGACAGCGGTTCACTTGTATTGCGTTTTCAAAAATAAAATCTTAAGTGTGACGAAATATTATAAAACCGTGTAAATATCCGAATCCCGGGATAAGCGAGTATTTTGCACAATATACCTGGCAACACGATAATGTGTAAGTAAGTCAATAGTTCAAACAGCAATATTGGTTTACAATACGTACCTATATAATGTCGTTCTGAACGAATAAAACTAGAACAATGTACAAAATTATATATCGATTAAACCGTTATCGTACGTGTCAAAGTATGATTAGTAAGTAATGATCAGGAAGACAGGGATTCAAAGCATTTGCATTTTTTGATTGCTCAACATGATGCTTTCCAACTTTCCAAGCTACAGTTTCCAATAGGTACTCAGCCGCTCAGGTATATTAAAATATTATGCCGTAAGGACTCTAAATCTAGAATCGATAGAAACCAGTACTTTAGCCTACCTACTATCAATATTATTGTCAATTCTTAATCTGTATTACTAGGTCAAAAATTAAAAAAACATAAGGATATTATAACGACCGGAACATTAACAGTCTGTAATTATTAGCTATGTTTGGATAATGCGTCCAATAAAATATAATGACTTACCTGTAAGTTATAAGTAATACAATTAAAAACACTTAATCCCTAATTAGTTCACAATACATCGAATAAACGGTATCATAATTGATACCCACCCTATAATGCCCATGATTACAGTTTAAGCCCAGTAAATAAAGTTTAAATTCAATTTAAATCTACGAAATTAGTTTTTCTAAAGGTAAGGTTTCCCTGCAACGTCAGACGCGAGAACAGCATGGCTGCGTCGGACGCGGCGTCTAGACGCGACCTACGTCCAGACCGGTAATGACGCTTGACGCTGCGTCTAGACGCTGCAGGGAAACCGTACCTTAAGAAATGATACACGTTTTATGGGTTTTGATATTTTTGTTTTCATCAAGAATGTGCAGAATTGAAAATCGAAATGTGTGATCTTTGATCGTATTACTGCAAATATTATAAACATTCGCCATACGTGCGAGAAACTTATAATGAGGCGGCGATGCACCAAGCACGCATTCACACACACCCACACACACACTGTATGTGACATAGTGACATACACTCTGTATATATTATTTTAATAGTATAAAATGCATTGCACGGTTGTCGAAGTTGCATTTGATTTTAATCAGTTCGACTCCTCGACCTCGTCGTACACTAATAAAACTGGATTGCAGGTTATAGGAAGGGATAGACATGGGGGCAAGGCATTCGAACTGTAGTATTCTACTATACATGTTATACCCGCAGTGCTTGATGAAATAGCGATGTTGACATACAACCAAGCACAAGATTCGCGGTCGACGAGTAAATTCCGCGAGCGTCGCGCGAAGAATCACCGACGACGGAAATCGGTACGATTAAATTGATATATAACTGCAGCAGTAAATACAGTGCATAAGTATATATATATATATATATATATGTGTGTGTGTGTGTGTGTGTGTAGACAGCCAGAGTAGGACCTAATGTTCCGTTAAAACAATAATCGAAACGCAATTAAAACGGCCCGTTTCTCCGGATCCCGGTCGGATGAATGACGTGGCGTCACAATAAGCTTTTTACGCCTCCGTCACGATTTCGCAGCTCGAAAAGCGTTTCGCCACGAGCGGACGATCCTATATGAACCCTTCGGGAGTGTCTGCAGACTGCAGGGCCACGATATGTTATATTATTCATATATATACGTCTTCGAAAACCGTACGCGGCGGGCGAAATAACATAATGCGAAATGGGGTAGCCGTTTTCGTGTATATATATATATAGGTGCATGTAATATAATGCGAGTTTTCGTCGCGGGGAGGGTTCGACCCCATCGTCTCGAGGTAAAGTCTGGTAGCCCGGGGCGGCAGGGACACGGAAGACCCTTTATATATTTTCATATACCGGGAAAAACTCACGGAATCGGAGTGAAATTATTAGTTTTCGTCGAAACGACGATTATTGCACCTATATATTATATATATATATATATATGTACGCTCGTATATCCATATATATTATATACATACATCGATCCCCTTCGACCTACGCGGCGCGTACAGAGTGGGCAGCGGTGCCATTTCTCCGTGTGGCGTCGGCTGCGACGAGATGACGGGGAAAAAAAACATCATCACCGCCGTACTAACAGCCGTACCGTGCAGTGCACGAATATTAATAATATATCGCTGAACTGTGGCTACGACGGAGAAAAATGTTGCTTTTTGATCCATACGTGTAGTTGTCATATTATTAAACATAGCCGCACGTCCCGATTGCAACAGCGGATTTTAAGAACAATTTCGTGGCATTTTTTCCTGGGATCCACCAAAAAAAATGTCGGCTTTTTTAAAAATTGAGAGAAAAAATTAAATAAAAAATACCTCTAACATATTATACGCGTTGCATATAGACAATTTCAAAGTGTACCTGATTCTTTTTACAGTGTATTTATTTAGAGTTACTATTGGAGTATAACATATTATTGGCGTATTATCGAATTTGTAAAGAACAGTAATGTATACCTAATCTATGCACGAACTACGATATTTTTTCATATTTCTAGGTAAATCTTAATGAGTTATTCCAATTTAAAATTTGATATTATTTTAGCACTAAATTATAAGTACTCATATTGATGATTAAATACAAACAATATGAAAAAAACTCTTCGCTCGAGCACAGTAGGGTAAGCGCCCTGTCCTCTTTATACCTTAATCGTTGATGGAGTTGGGCGACAGCATATATAGACTCTTAGACTTAGTCCTTAGCCTTAACGTTCATCATTTCCTACGATGGCAAACCCAAAATCCAACGATTGACGTCTGGTGACGACCTCTACAATTTGGACCGAAACAACTACTAATTTTATTTGATAGTATTTTAGGAATAATTAGTACTGGTAGCAAAATATAGATGCGACACTGCAGTCCAACAAGACGATACAAAAATATGATAAATAATTGATCGCTGTATTATATTATCACTGAAATACTGTAAAAATATAATAGTCTATATTATACTGACTATACTACATTGTTGCTTCGAATAAACGACAAAAATATACTACTATTATACACATTATATTATTATAGGAACCGAAGAAATTGCTCATTCTTCGGATCATACATTTTATATACATTACACATTACACACAATACAGTATACGAGACAACGACTTTTATACGACTGCTAATGGATCTTATTTTCTAAGTAATGTCGTTTTCTACAGAACCGAATTTGATTTATAGTCCTAGTATGAAAAAAAAAGTCTAGTCGATAAATATATTATATCGTGCGAGTTGCGAGTGTGCGTGTACTGATTGGAACGACAACGTTGGCAGTCGCTATTACGAATTGTTAAAATCGGAGGTTTGAAAAAGAAGAATAAAAATTTTAAAACCAAATGGGTCGTTAAAAAGTAATACTATAAATATGTAAATAAAATAAATAATTAAATAATGTACATAAAAAATCGACGCTAAAATGGACTCAATATGTGACATATTATATTATACGAGAATGCGTCACGTAGTAAATTAACAATCACCTAAAAATGGAGAGTATAAAAACAGCCAATAAAAGAACTGGTTCATAAAAATATTTAAAAATTGAATTTAGTATATATCCAACTATACAAGTAGATTAAAATAATATATTATGATATAGGTTGGAGATTAATAGGTTGGTGAACTAAGTATTGTAATTAAAATACTGTGCTTGCCATAATGGAGACCGCTGAATGTTATTGATATACATTTAGTCAAATAGTATTGCCAATCGCGATTCGTTGGATATTGAATTCAACTCATTTACTCTTGGTAATGACGGAGAAGCTGATAGAATAGGAAGTCAATTAACACGATTAATAACTCGATTGATCATTTGAGAGAAAAATATTATATCTGCATCATCACAAGAACCTGATCCACATTTTTCTTAAACAATTTTTTTTGATATTTGCAAGCGTGTTAACCTAACATTGTTAAGACAACCGAAGAATATTATAATCGACTGTGTTCCACAATCCACGCCATAATTATTCTGCATTTTAAACTTCTATTCGTTGCTAAAAAAATACGTTTTAGACAGCTGATCCACCAATACTGCCAGACAAAAGCCTACCGCACGTTTAAATAATTGTTACAAGTAGTAACATGTAACAGTTACAACGTTAAACAGTTAAATACTGCGTTTACATTTTTAGCTATTTAAACGACTTTATTTAATTAACGTGGTTGACACGTTTATTACGGCGTATAAGGCCAATGTTAAAAATACATTTAAAACTAACTAATTGCTTAATGTATTGGTACGAGAAACTAAATAAAATAATCACACCAAAAGAGGCAATGTACGGGTGCACAAATAAAATTCACGTGATCAACAAAATACATAATATCAAGTGGAATATTATATAAATATTAAATAATTAAATAATTAAATATTCGATGATAAAACATCACAATAACAACACTGAACGAGAATATACAATGATTAAATATCACTGAACGAATATACTGTACTATACCGAGAGATGATAAACTTAACATGGAAAATAATAATATAATATAATAATTGTTCGTCCTTGGCCAACTGTTAATATTTCGATACGACACTGTTCGAATTCAGATTTAACACGTTTACTTATTATGTTATTTTATAGTTGTTTTTTTTTTCTTAACTTGGCGCCTATTTTTAACAACAGTCCATTGTGTTTCACAATGCTTTTTCATACATTTATTGAAATTCAAATAATAGGCAACAATGAGACGGACGACGAACAGAACGATTCCACCGTACCGGGAAATATTATGATTCCTAAAAATCCAAGTCATCCTGTCATTTTTATGTATTCTACGGACATAAAAATATTACAAACCGTGCACGGAGAAGGACTATCATGTGTTATATAGAGCTCTGTGGAGACACTCACTCACTACCTGCCTACCCGCCTATAATTTATGCTACTTTAATATAATGCAATGCCTTTGATAATTATTTTTGTAGGAAATAAAACTAAACAATAGCAATAAATTACGCCATCGAGACCGTTGTCATTGCAGCTCGAACTGGAGAGACTATTAATATTAATGATATTATATTATTATAATATTATTATTATTGTCCGTTTCACTTAGGTTCGAGTAGTTCTAATCGAACCGAATATTTTGCTGTCGATCGTTGCTTATCGGTACTCGGTGATCTCTACACACACGTCAGGTGTGAATAAATAATCGAAATAATTACGCTATTCGTTTTAATGAAGTACCTATACATCACACTCCAACACTTACTTCTTATTTTGTCCACCTGAAAGAAGTCTTGGAGGTTTGTCGTATTGGAGTTAGACCGATCTTTACGTGCAGCGGCACGAGGACGCAACCGGAGGGCACGCGTGCGTATCAAATTTCCAAATCAGTAGACCGTACCCTCCCCCCTGACCGATTGGAAATGCGTAGTATATTTATGCAGATAAAAAAAAATGGGCTGTAAGCACTTGTCTGCAGCCGACAAACGATTAAGAGAAAAGATTTGAATTAACGGTCTTTAAAATCATAACATTCATGACGTTATACATTGTATTTATATATTATTATTATTATTATGTGCTCGCGTGCACACCGTATAATAGAATAATTATTATGGTTTCCGCCTGCACATCCGACACTGCGGGGTGGTGAAGCGCGCCGAAGACGTTAATCTTGAAGGGTTCGTTTTATTACTGGCCAAAAATATTTCTTAAAAATATCCTCCGCCACCGCCTCTGCCAGTGATGGAAACAAAATGAGTGTGCAAACCCCAAAAAAACACCAGTAAACACAGACGTACCTATACAATTGTTATGTATTTTTATTGTTATGCTGAGCGCGTGAAATAACGTCGAATTACTTGAATTGCACGTTATTATATTTAATGAACGGTATAAGGTATAACTATAATGACCATAATGTATTATTTTATATGGTATAATCATGATCAACGAGAAGTATTTTTTTTTCTTCTTTTAACGCCCATTATAATTAATGCATCGATGTGTAGAATATTTATATTTTATACGACCAACAGAATGCATTAAAAATGCTAAATTATTGGAATTGTACGAGCTGACAACAACATTATATTACCATAAAAAAACGCGTTGATTCGATTGACACTGCGAGGTTACATTAGATTGGTTATGATTATCGGTATTATACTCGAAAGTCGAAACGGAAAAATAAAAAAAAAAATAAACGTTGCATCACTCTCGTCGTCGTACGTACGCATGGTATATCGTGATTTTGTATTTTTGTACAATAAATAATAATAATTATTATACGGATATAAATATTATTCCGGTGCGAGATCCTTTTTTGGCCGGATGAGGAGGAGGGGTTCCGTACGTCGTACGATTGTGTTGAGTGTAATATTATATTTTAATTTAAATACATGTACGGGACACACGACCGGAAACGTGCTCGTTTTGTCCTACAATATTATGATATTTATAATATTTATATGGTATAGTATACAATACTACGATAATAGTATAATGTGATAGACAGTACAAACGACGATTCACTGTGCGAAAAGTCAACGGCCACAAAATAAAATATAAAATATTTATCTAGACGAGCATTAGAAACAGACACATCTGTTTTCGTCTGCACGAGATAATGTTGGAGTCGGATTTCGCCACCAAATAAGGATATTATTTATTAAATTGTTTCATACATTTTGATAACCACTTTAAGTACTAAAGTCTGTAAGTACTTTAAAAGCAAGTATATTCCACACAATAAATTTTGTTCAATTTCAAATTTTCTGTAACCACTAACCAGTGAAGATATTATAGTAAATTGTATTTGTTATGTTATTTATAAAAAATGTACATAGTATACGCTTAAAAAAAATATAATTCATTATGATTCCTTAGTTTAAATAGAATTGTCACTTACTAATAACTAATAAGAAATAACTAATAATTATGAAACTTACAATGGCATTACAAATTGCCTTGTGTTATACAAGGACAGTTCTAATATTAATAATTCAAAAATCGTTATCAAATCCCAAATTTATAGTTTTATATGAATTTATAAATTTCGTTGTGTTTTTAAAACTAAATGTTATTTTTTAATTCATTACCTATAGGTATATATTTTATGGAGATGGTTAATTTCAAGGGATACAAAATAATAATTAAAAAATTTAATTCTTCTAAGGACAAGAATAGTGAAATAATTGCCAATTTTTGTCAAAAACAGAACTGCTTGAAGAAGATATTATATATAATAATATAATATTAATGCAATTAAAATATTCTAACTGCATGGTGACGAGACGAACTGCTGCAGATGGTGGCGAGTAGCAACAATGTCATTGCACCGAAGTTTTTTTTAATTTGTTCGTCCGGCGGGGGACATCCCCGCTCCGCTAGCAATAATAATGAGAATAACAATAATATTATTATATTGCGGCTGTTCCTGACACGCGGCGAAAACAAAATAAGCGATTCTACTTCGTGGCCAATTTTCTACTCCATCAGCCAATTTTCTCTTATCACATTAAGTGAAACAATTACATCACTACATAATTTCAAAATCCAAAATAAATTTTAAGAAGCGTCCCGCCACTGGAGGTGTCGACATGTCATCGTATGTCAAAAAGCCAATACTGTATTTATTATAAGACCGAAAAAATAATAATAACTAATAAGTATACGCGTTTCTCTTCGTGCAACCCAACCGATCCTCCTCTACTAACCATGATGGCGTATACCCCGACAGAAGTTTACACGTTTTATTTGTATAATAACGAGTTTGGTCGTCTGTGCACATAAATATTTCTACAAAAGTTTCGAAACTTTTCGGCGGCTGCCGGTGCAAATCGAAAAAATGTCCGATTCGGTTCCGCCCATACACATGCACGACGACTATATAATATATATACGTGACTAGGTTAATATTAAATCCGTAGCTGGATTGGCAAAAATATAATAAAACTTTGTTCACCACCCCTCGCAGAACCCTCGAAATCCGTGAATAATGTATTTATTTAATTCCAAATCTCTCTACCGCCAGACTCGACAATAAGACTTGACGATGTACGTAATATAATAACGCTGCTATTCAATAATAACATCGTGTCCGCTACTGCACCAGCAAATAGGTAAATGCGCATATAAAATTAGATAGATAATCGATTTCGGGCAAACTACGTCACGCGGTCGAAATATATATACTATTATATAGTCATATATATATTAGTCGTCGGGCGCATACCATTATTGCCAGAGAGGGGTTTCGAATTTCGATGTCGAGCAAAACTTGTTGTTCAAGGGTAAGCACTCGGCCGTCGTGCGTAAATGTGGAGCAATATTATTAACATTATTATTATAATATATATATATATACATATATACATTACAATATGTTCACACAATGAGATAATTTCGATTACAAATAGATACCTAATAATAATAATAATATCATATATATTAATCTGTCCGTATATTATTATATATACCTGTGTACATGAATATAGTAAATATATGACGTGTTACCACAAACTAAGAATGCGTTCACTTTTTGTACATTATTGTATAAGGTTAAAGGTTTTGGAAACACGCGGACCGGGAGAATAGTCACGCCTCACGCCCGCGAACGGAATATTATTATAATATTATCTCCGTCCGTTTCTTTCAGTGAATTACACAAATACTAACGTCCGCGTGTGTGTGTGTGTGTGTGTGTGTGTGTGTGTGTGTGTGAGGCGTTATTGCGGTCTGACTGACTTATACACAGAACAACGGTTCCGATTCAAAACCGTATATTCGATTTGCGGTTCCCTACAGTCATCCGCAAGTGCACGATATGACTTGCTCATCAGACCGTATAACTTCACACGGTGATCCCATCCCGTCGTGTAGAGGTCGTTTTCAACTGCCAGCTCGTCGCAAGGGGTTAAGAAACAAAAAGCCGGACAGGATACCGGGAAGACCGGAAGCTGGCCACACATGTCTCGCTATTCGCTCATCACCTTAGACGGGAACTCGGGACAATAGCCTTTCGTGGTGGTGGCTTTATGCCGTTAGATTGCTGTAACTTTTGCAAGCACCATTGCTCATTAGCCAATGAACGCAATCCGGCGGAGTCGACGATTTCACATAGAGCTTCGACAGTTGCCGCCATTATTATACTTAATTAGTTGTTTAACATAATTGGTTCATCAGAAAGAAGGGAAATGGTCGTTTTGTAAACCTTGTAATTTAACTTGTTATTTGTTACACAGATTGTCCGGAACTATTAAGTTTTCCTAATTTTAATGTCTCCCTCGGCCCTCGGTGTAGAACTAGGTCAACTACTATTTTAAGTATTTTTTCAAAAAACAAATCGTTATACTTTAGTTTCTCCTATCAAAAATAGATGATGATGATGATGACATTACACTCATAAACTGAACCAACGATTGAATCATTTAATTTTAATTCCATGAAATCATTCAATAATTATGCGAATGGACATTTTTGCATTTAAAGCGTTAGTGTCATATTATTGTCCGTACTAGGGATAAAATGTACTGTAATTGGATCATATTATGATTCGTTGAAATTATTTATTTAAATACACTTCTATTTATAGTGATATTTTATGCTATACCCAATAATAATAACAATCATAATTGCACGATATAATCGTAAAACTACCTCTTCGCAGAGTACCGTGCGTTTGGACGAGATATTAGAATTATAAAAAAAAGGTGCCGCGTGAGACTTTCCTAGCGCTACGACGAAGTGTTTGCAGAAAAAAAAAAATAAGTAATAAAAAAACACGATTGAAGCGTCGTTATAATAATATTGTATGTCTTAATATTATAATGTGTTGTTCACTCTGGGACGGCTGGCAAGACGCGACATAGTCATATAGACCCTATAAAGCAATTAGTTTATAGGCCTATGGGCATAACATATTATACCAAACCATAACCATAACATAACAACTATACGGCAAATTGTCCGTCTGATCATATAACATGGTACATAATACGGTGTGCTACATAGTAGATAATAGGTAAACACAATATAATCGTAATAAACACTGCAGATAGCTAGGAAAGTAGGAACAAAGAAACGATAAGTGTGCGAGTAGGAACGACGTTCGTGCGCGACTAGCCCACTTCAACGGTCTTGAACAAGTCGTCGTCGTGTGCACAGTGCACTTGTAATATATTATTATTATTATATGGTTATGGTTTCGGTATGATAGCTGACAAGTATACCTACTCGGCTACCGTGTAAGCACACGCGTGTGTTTAAATTGCACACAGGAGAAACGACGGCTGGAGAGTTGGAGTTAATATTTTGTTCGCTAATAATAAATAGGAACAAACACGGACATTTTTTTTTCACCAGGCGACATTTTCGACATTTTTGCATACATATTATTAAAGAATGGATAGGCTATTCGAGCTTGAAGTGAGGTGACGGACGTATTTCGTGAAAATATTTTGAAGTTCTACGGTATAACTCATATTGGATGACGATCGCAAAATATAATTTATGCTGAACCCTCTGCCAGAATGAGAGTCATTGATAAAAATTAAAAACGGTAGTTCTCTCTTCTCCGTTCGGGCGGGAGTAAATATATTTTGTTAATAATAATATCGACACAGCCTATCCGTTCTTTATTGTCTATGCGTATTTATTAATTTTTTTTTTTTTATAAGGATTATTTAAGAACTAATTACTCTCTGGTAGCTGGCGGTGCAGTGGTGGATTGCTGTGGACGAAGAGGAAAAAGTAGATACGATAATTATAATATCAGCTGATATGTTATCGTGTACTCACGATTCCATTAGAAATTCTAGTAATATCGTTTCAATTAGCCTAAATAAACATAAAAACGAGTTGTAGGTTAATGTGTTTTATTTTATTTTTTTCCACGAACCAGATCTCGTGTAGTTGTGTATGTCAGTGTGTCGTGTGTGTGATATATTCCGATCGACGACGTCGATTTTATTGTTATTTTATATTACATAGCGTTTTATTATAAAAGATTCATGATCAAAACATAAAAATCGTACAGATCGAATATTCGAATCGAATCGACCTAGAAATATAACTGCAGTTATTGAAGTAGTAATAATTAATAATATTAGATCCAGTCAACCAACTGTACGCGCCATCTACCGGATTCACTGAATACGACTGTGACCGTGCCCGTGCGTAGGCGAGTGGGCCAGAGATCGCTACAGTCGTGGTTGGCACTCTGTTACATTCGTGAAAAACTGAAAATTTATGCAATTTACAATTTTTATTCGATTTCTTGTCGATTGGGTCGGAAGGAGGGGGAATCATTTGATCGTCGTGAAAAAAAAAACGAAAAGCAGCCAGGGATGCATACATTTCCTCGGCCAATACAATGCAAATAAAACAACAAAAATATTATTAAATCATTATATTTACCGCTCTAAATGACTAATTGGCAATTGAAAAAAAAGAAAACTCCGCTGGCCAAAAGTGTTGGGACTATGAAGAAGATAGCTGACATGGCTATATACGTTGGTTGCTGAACACAAAACTGTTACAAGAAGATAAAAACAGATTGAACATAAAAAGCTATATGGTAGAACGTTAACTTAAAAATAGTTGAAAATCCGAATTACTGCATAATATTTTTTGAATACAGAGGAAAATGTTGAGCTCTTTATCGATAAATCATACTTAACATTCGTAATGAAGAAATACATAATGTAGCACACACAATAATGACAATTGCGCAGTATGCTGTTCGTTTTTTATGAGCAAATACCAAATAAATCAAAAGTATAGTCACGTATCAAAGGAGACGCCATCGTCACGGCCACTCCCCGTTTCAAAGGGCTTGTGCAGTTGTGTTAGTAGACCATTTCAATGAAATATCATTGAGAACGATTTAAATTTAACAATTTATTAAAATATATTTAATTCCTTATTAAGGGACCTTCCCATATGTCAATGCTATTGTTGATTGTTGCGTAACAAATGACATAGAAAAATTGATTGGCGCGGGAAAGGATCTAGAAGCAAGACAGACAAGTGAAGACAACGCATTTTCACACGAGATAGATTATAATAAGTGCAATAATTGTATTTGTAATATATTTGCAACATTATTACATAAACTTTAATATGTAAACTAACACCAATTAAAATAATAATAATTACTAAAGAATAATATTAAGGATTTAAACAAAACTATCTGTTATTGCACAGATTAAAGTGTCGTCTGTCTCGTGTGAAAAATTGAAGTCATTATGCCTGTAACCTTCGCTGTTGTTTCTGGCGCAAAATTATGTAAATAAGATTTATTACAAAATATTTCATCCTCACTTTACAACATTTTTACTATACGTTTTTTTTTTAATTTTTAAATTTGTTTCTGCAGGGTTGAGCTGTATAGTTAATATTTACGTAGGTACATCGATTGCACGCGTATGATTCAAAAAACAAGTCACTTATATAATTTAATCAATCATTAATACTGAAATAAATATCAAAACACATACATTTATAATGCTTATTCAGATAAAGTCTAAACGGACATTTTGAATAAAAGTAGGTATAATAATATATGATACGCGTGGCACGTGCTAAAGCCTAATATCAATAGTTGTTCAGAATAAATATTTAAAATTAATAAACCTAACCGTTACCTCACATCCTCGCATTTTTTATGCATGTACAATGCATATAGTTACAACCGAATGAAATAAAACTATACTCGTATGGAAAGCTCTACATAGAAATAAACATAAATGTGTGTGCGGGTGCATTTCTAAATAGAAGTGTAAGATATACATCATTATATAGATATTTTGATGTTCATATATTTGTACAATTATTTCACTTCTCTTATACCGACAGGGTCGGAAATCGATCGCCTTGAAATATGCGATTCCTAAATCCTAATAATACCTATATACGAGTACATAGAGTGAACTTTCAAACGTTGAAATGTAATGCCTTTAAATTCAACATAAACGCCGACCCAAAAGTCATTAATAATAAAGTGATTAAGGTTTACGTAAACTGTATAATATAATATCTTCGTGTTTGTTTGGCCAACGACGTAATTCAAAATATATTCACACGGCATAAATACACAATCGAAAGCGTAACACACCGATCCAACGTGTGAATCGGCGAAAGCGCACATTAATTTGACGGAAAACAGAAGTCGTGCGAAATGTTTGAAATGAGCAACGTCTTATTTTATACATATACGGACTATTACGCAGTAATATAGGAAAAAATATATCGTCCAGAGACGTTGCATGTGTGTTTTTCAAGATTCGGCGGGAGTGGTCGACCAACACGAGTTTCGAAATGCTTAAAAGTCGGTAAAAACGAACTTTTCAAGGAGACGTGATTTCCATACCATACGAAAATTGATGGTTCGAATTTCTGCAAAATTTGTCCACGTGAATTGTGAAACATCAGTGCTCTTTCCGAAAAATTCCATTGTAAAATTTGCAATAGCTTAGGTACCAATCGCTATACGATCGTTAACTAAAAGTAGGTCGGGATCGAGGGAGTCACGAAAGGAAAAACATTAAAGACCTGCATGTTTTCTGTAACAAACAATAATAACATGTAAACGACTAGTGTTCTACACAGCGTGTGAAAAATTAACGAACCAATAAAAATCAAATAAAAAACGTAGTTTTGTATTACAACTATCATGATGTTCATCGATTTGTTTTTACTCTACGAATGCATGTTGGTACCTATACATATATTATACAGTATAAAATATACTACTATTATAGACGTTTCGCAGTCCGCCTAGGAGTTCGTTATACGATAAAAAAAAAATTAAATGAAATAATATATTATCGGGCAAGCAACAGTGCGAATCGTGAAAACTTTTCAAACCTTTCCGGCGGGCGTGACAAATCGAATTAGCTCTTCCCGCTGCACCCGAAAAACGGTCGACGGAATTGGTCGGACGATTATTTTGCAACGTCGTTCGTATAATATTATACACATGATTTCATAAAAATATTATGACTTGCCTACCTATTCCCGTGTATTATATACGGCAAAATAACCCATCTGCATTATATTAAATGACATTAATAACTGCTTCTGCAGGTAGGTACTATTGGTGGTACACACAGAAGCCGAAACCACAGCTGAAATGATGGCGGGAGGGTGGGACCGACGATGGTTTTTTTACGATTGTTATTGTTTTCGTTCGCACGTGATTATCGCAGGCGTATAATGCGATAATGCATTAATTTTAATGCGCGTCTCATAATGAGATATTGTCGTGATACTTATAATATACATACAATACGCATCATGTACATAATATTATACACATAGGAGATTATAAGGCCTGGTGACGCGGAGACAGACTGTATAGTATATGTATATAATAATTTTGTTAAACATATGACGAGCTCTATAGAATGGGCTAATAATATATCTATACAATAAACACAGTAAATACTCGTGTATACTATATAATACAGTCGGTCTCGTTGTGATTAAGATGAATTTTTATCCCCGGCGGAGGAAGAGAGAATCGTGATAAAAGACACTGCAACTCTGGCCATGACTAATAGAACAATGAGGTTTCTTGACCCTGCTGTCTGTACGCATCTTAAATGTATGGCCGCAATATATATATATATATAACAATAAACGTAAATCAGTTTTTTCGCTGATCGTGGGGCGCGGCGGGGGTGGTTCGAGCTCAGAGTACACGACGTGAAAACCGAGGGCCCAACCGGCCTAAAACAATTGGTCCGCAGCAAACGACCTCTCACAGACCACTACAACTGCGGTCGAATGAAATCGTTTCACGTTTTTTTTTCAATTTTTATTATTTTATCTGGCGATGTGGTGTTACTGCTATATTTTTGACATTTACTTCTTCAGTGCCGTTTACTAGCATACTCGAACACCTACGATTATAACTTCTGAGTTTCACGAAGATCGACGGATCGTCAGTTCGGTACACATATACTATTCTTATCGACTTCACTTCATTTGTCACTCGGGGTGGGGTAAGATGCGACAACGTGCACAATACGGCGCACTGTAGTTTAGACCAAATCGTATTGATTTTAATTTTAGATCGTGGCACTCATTATTATATAGTAATATCGTTGTTTGATTAGTATCCCCCGTATGTTTTCTTAAATTTTGTTTTACCTATATAATAATATGTATAATACTCATATCAAAAAAATATATTTTATTTTGTTGTAGGTACCTATGCTTGAATATTCGTTGCTGCAAGTGTCGTTCATATAGGCGACCTTATACGACGACGGGTCGTTAAGACGGTGGCCGGAGAGATGTAAAGTTTTAATTTTTTTCACTTCTCGAATAAAACGAACCGCGGTACACTACTGCCAAGGTCGATGTGATGATTAATGGAAGAAAATAAACGCATAACCACTAAACCACACACACACACACACACACACAGNCGATGTGATGATTAATGGAAGAAAATAAACGCATAACCACTAAACCACACACACACACACACACACACAGGGTCTCTGGCGAGAATGTGTGTCGCTATCGTATATGGCGGAAGCGTTTATACAATGTAATTTATATATTATACACGCCGCGCCGCGTTTCTAGTTCCGTGGGCATTTTATTTTTCCATCATTATATGATTATTATTATTTTCAGCCATAAGCCCGACACACACACGCGACTTTTCATCCGAACAATGGTTATATACACGCAGGAATCCAACACCGCCGTCGGCCAGGCTTAAACCTCACAATATGTAATGGTATATCAAGACGGCGGCGGTCGTTCGCACTTGTACGGTTCCCCGAGTGCCGATCAATTATTATTATTGTAGCAGCTTAAGGTTTTTTTTGTTTAAATTACTGTTACCCGATACTATTTGCAGTGTGTGCAAATCAATTGTGATAAAAAAAAAAATCGCAAAAATTCGAACGAGCACCACAGCGCTTTGTTTTTTTTACAAAACTTACATATTACGCCGGTACGATACGACACGCATTTCTATAATAAAATAGATTATGAGCATTCATAGAATAGTGTGATCATCAAGTATAGGTTTACACGAGATACTATACAACATTCGCACGACGTATGACTCCATCACGGGGTACGAACATGCGACTTACCAACTAAAATCTCTCATTTTACACACACTCTCGTGATATTTATTTGCATTTTGTTTAAATATTATTATTACAATTTGTATCTTTACGACGCGCGACCGTCTCACACTTCGTGTCACGACAGATTTGTACATTAAAACCAAAACTTATGGATTTTTTTTTATGTACACGCCAGAACTCCGCAACACATGTCGTCAACGTTTACCGTACGGGAAATAAGTCTCGCCGTATATACCTATATGAGATTGCGGTCGAAAACTTTATCACGTCCACTCATTTTCTTTCACATAAATCGTATGGTCGTATATTATATGATTATAACCACGGCACCCGAGGGCAGGACGTATAGTGGCGAGGGCGGTGGGCGGTGGCTAATAGTATATTATTATGTATATTGTATAATATCTCGAGAGGAACCGCGTAAGCGAAATTTATGAACAAGTTAAAATTTAAATTTTAAAAGCTCGGAGTTTAATAAAACATCACAGCAATTATTCAAACGGCCGCGGCATCGGAATCGTCTTATTTTAATTTTGAAACGGTTCCAAGCACAACGTCGTTCTTATAATATTATACTTCTCGTGTTTACAGCACGCAGTCTATTATAATTTTCAGACATTCATAAACTAGCTATGTACAAAAGTAACTGATATTCTAAATCGATATTGTTTAAAATTAGCTCAACATCCGCAAATCGTAAAATGCTGGTAATAATGATCGTTAATATTGTTAACGGCTGCCGAACACACGGACAACGGATTTATCATCAGTTCTAGGAAATGTCTATTGCAATAATGACAATAATATTTTACAAACACTAACCAAACAGCCGTATACGGATATTGGGACTAAATACAACAGCACTCTTTGTTCTTACTCTGATATTATGATCGTGCTATAAAATCGAATCTATCACATCAAATTACTCCGTTTTACCAACATGACAGTATTGTACGTCAATAAAATGTTAACTACAAAACAATTGTTTTTCTTTTTATTACTTTATTATTATTTCTTTCGGTTGGTTGGTTTAAAATGTATCAATAATTTATTTTGTTAAGGAGGAGTACAGAGCTGCTACCGCTCCTGACGGACTCGCTTTTGTCGAAATAAATATTTTCTTAAGTGTGCTATAAACTATATAGGTACATATTTTAAAGTGGGTATGAAAAAAGATTTTCTCAGAAACATCCCAATACTAAAATCGTTCTAGTTTCAACCAACGACTACAACAACAAACAAGACGTATCGCATAAACATCAAGTGAACACGGTAAACACAACGGCTGCACCGTAAGTGGACCTATATTATGACGTATACAGTATAACATGTTGTTCGCGGCTGTTATTGTACCCGTATCCGACGGTCCTCGACGATGAAACTAGACCGAAACCCTCCTCCACCCACTCACTGATTCTGTTCGTCCATCCTTTTGAGTCCTACCGTTTTAGCCCGCATGATGCAGTAGTCGGCGGCTCATACGATCCCTTATTATAATAATATACACACCGGGCCACCCATTCCGCCTCGTAATTCTCTCCACTGTTAAAATCACACATCTGTTTTCGGTTTCTAAATTTAATCTTATCCCCGCACACGGCCATTTACTGTTAAGACGCGTACTACCGATAGTGATTATAATAATAATAGTAATAATAATAAGAAGAAGATGACAACCCGGTCTCCTGTTGACGGGCGATACCGCGACGATAACGAGTACAGATCGAGCACTGTGTCTGCTCATTGTTCTTCCGGTTTCGGAACACTATCGTTCTCGTATCCGTCCACATGCATGCACACTGCACAGTGCACACCTCAACTATATTATACACACGCTCTATCATCAATCTCGGAAACGGATTTTATTATTTTCATTGTGCATATATAATTAGAAGTCTTCCCCCCCCAACACATCACTACGAAGAGGGGTTGGCCAAAGTCCAACAAAAGTAAAAACCGTATTTTAGATTGCTGCTCGTTCTCCGCTTGTAATTGCCGAACTTAAAAGCATTTTTGTTTAGACAATAATAATAATACAAGTGGCAAAGAGGCGACTGTGCAGTGTTTATTATATTCGTACTGTTTTCGAAACTCGTCACCATTATTATACCACGTGGTATGCTTTTAAAGACTTATTTTTTATATTTTTCGTTTCGTACGCGATTGGCGCGTAGGAGTAACAGAAACCCAGAGAAGCCCACACCCCTCCACCGCTATCGAAAAGCGCGTTTCACCATTTTCGGGCGTATAACTGAGAGGAGAGATTCACAGTGGATACGAAATAAAGTATACATTTTAACATGCAAAGCGTTTGTTTAATTTATATTGTTATCGACAGCCTGTGGCAAACGATGGGAAATTGTGCATTTCAAATGTGTGCATTTTGTCACTGTTTCTATACTATACTATACAAGTCTACAACTAAATACTGAATACCTCTAAAATAATTTTATATTACGCAATGCAATATTACTCTTTTTGAGCACTTGAGTAATAATTGCTAAACATAAGAATATTTAAATGATAATAATAATAATAGTGTAATGATATTAAGAAGGTTATAATGTTAAATATTATTATATTATTAACGCATACAAGAAATACACGTACGTTAATGTTAAGGTCAAGCCTTTTTATTTTTTTGTTTTAATTCATCACTATTATTATTTATTATTATTATTTTTTTTTTTTAATTGGATTCGAAAGAACAGTATTCGTATAGATGTTGAATAACGACGACGTGAAATTTCATAATAAAAAATATCATAATATAATTAAAGTTTGTATGAGATATCGAGTAGAATATTTTCGTGATAATGAATCGTGAGACAAGAGAAAATATAATATGTGTAGTCTGTAGATAATAATATGCCCGCGAATTATTATTACACCCATGTTTATTTTTTAAATGGGTTATGTACAGTATACGTATTACATAATATTGTATTAAAATATGTTAAATTACAAAACATAGGAATTTAAGGCATTTTATCGAATTTTGGTTCGACAAGATAGGTCATAATGTTATATACAGTACATGTGCACAAGTACGATTGACGAGAGGACAGAGGACACGGCCACACGTCATGCTGTACTGCCTACTGCAGGCACGACTGTATGCAACTGTATACCTATTACCTATATACTACCTACAACATCGAGTCTGACTAAGTTATTAATATATTTTTTCATCGTACATTTCGCCTAATCCGTATAATCTAGTTTGGTAATCCGGGTGGATATAATATTTGTTCCAAAAATAAATTCTCAGCAGCTAATATTATACAACTTTGACCTATTTTTAGCCAACGCAAAACTTGAGCTTTTGAGAAGTATCTGGACCGTATTTAATACGATTTTGAACGCCAGCCTTATTTTTTCTCGCAGGCGACGGTAATGTTTAATGCCAATTCAATTTAAACAATTACTGAGAGGACTTAATTATTTTATTTGAACCGACGATTTTCAAATCTTGTTCTACAGCGTTTTAATAACGATGAACATTTTTTCGACGTTACATGATTTCTTATCGAAAAATTGACAACAAAACGTAGGAGTTTAAGAGGTGTTAAAGTTTAGGATATTATACACGGATACTGTTTTGATTACGTAAATGAACGATTACAGTCGTCAGTCGTCACCTTATACGCCATTATATAGGTGCTCCTCATATATTATATACGTACAGCTGTCCAGGCAATGACTGAGTCAATGAGCTGATAACAGAAAAATTGAAAATGCAGATGGATATAATGTTATTTCCCTTGGGTTTCGTTTAGGTTATACAACAAAATTATTATTCCATAAATATATTGTCAGTTTTATTAATAGTTTTTTAATTTAAATAATGAAGTTAGTACAATTTTGTTAAAAAATTATAATATTATGCATATATTATTAAAAGCAAAACAGTAGGTCTCCGGGGAAATCGAAATTAAATGAATAGTTATGTTTCTGATTAAAAATAAATAAAAATGATTGAAACATATTTTAATTCTTAAAATTGCAAGTATATAACGATTTTTCTATCTCTTATGTATCCATAAACATATATTTTACAGTTAAAATCAATCAGATTAGAAATCTGTGTAAAAAGAAATTATTTCAGTCGTTATTGTTTTAAATATTATAAAATAAAACCTACTAACAAAATTAAAGAATTGTATTATGAACAATAATAATCAAAACACATTTTAATCAAGCATTTTGATATCAACACAATTGATAAATATATTTTTATTTTATTCATTAAACTTGCACTCAATTATTTGCTTTTATAAGGCTTTTTAAATTCTATTGAAACTTTTTTTTTAAAAATAATATATATAATTGTATTCTACCAAGTACCATAAAAATTAATTGTTATTAATCTTAATAGTTATAACATCTATAGTACGAGTTTTTGTCTTAAACTAAATAACAAACACATCGAAATTTAACTATTTACCATCAAATATTAAATTAACATTAAAAATCAATTTTAAGTGAAATAATATATACATACCCATTATAAATACCTAATCATTACAATATACCTAATTACATTTCCTATTGCCTTTAAAGTAAACAATTTTATATAAAATAAGAATAGTATACAATTATTTAAAATCATTCAATGGGAAGGCAATAAAATTGAATACAAATTATTAAATTCTACTCCTGAAGTTCAATAATAATATTTTATTAGAGATATCTATAAAATTCGATCGTCCGTAGTGCGTAACACGACAAATGGATTAGATTCTAATAAAGAATTTATATCAGAAATCATATAGGTACCTATCTGCAAATACTAATTTTTGAAGTAATTCCAAACGCAAATTTTTTTGTCGATATGACGCTTTATAATTAACATTTCTTGTTAGTACTTTAGTAGTTCAAATCCTATGTTATAGTTTTAAAAAATATATAATACATTAATACCCCATGTGTTGGTTAACGAACCAACTCGTTTCAAAATAATTTTTAATACAAACAACTAATTAGGGTTGATCGGTTGGGGTTGTTCCCGGTAACAAAAAGAATAAATCTGGAAATTCGATGTTGAATTTGTACATACATAGTTTATTTTTTTATTTTGCAATTTTCTCGTTTTTAAAACCAGTCACGATTTTACTGGTTAGTTACGAGGAGAATACATAACGACGACAACCTTCGATTTTTTTGCTCACCCCTCAAAACTTGAAAATATATCGTACTTGTGTAGTTTCGGAGGAGAATAATAAGACCGTCGGTCTGTTTGTCCGATCGAATCGTGGTTTAAAAAAGGGCAAAACATCAGTGATTGTTCCATAACTCGAGTTAACACAATAAAATAAGGGTTATTATAATATTATCCGTCATCTTCGAGTTATGGACAAGAAGGATATTTTATATTTTATTCCAGCGTCCGGATTACGTGCTGTGGATTATTATACATATATATATTTGTATATTAGTTTTATCTATTAGGTCAAATTCCAGAACGAATACTACGTCAATAGGTACCCCATTACGACTTGGGCAGTAGACAATTCCGGCATCATCATAGTTCCGATTTACCATATTACGGTTTTGGCCACACACAATTTCAATTTTTCATGATTAATCTTAAATAAATGTATATATCTGGACAGGCACTACCTATTTATAAACATAATAATACCGATATTATTATTATAATATTCTATCACCTGTAAACGTCTATGATTGTTATAGACGCGTATGACGAATTTTGTCAAAAAAATAGTTAAGATTTGAAATATACAGAACGTACGCTTTTAATTGGCATACTATGAAATCTATCAGTTTATACAATTTTTAGTTTTGACTTTTGAAACACACATTTAATCGCATAATAATATGCTTATAGATTTTAAGCTAATATAAGTCAGCGAAATTAAATAAATGACTCGAGGGTGGACTACCAATCACTTCTCACTGACGATCTTGACAACAGTTCCTAAAAGACGCTTATTCATTTACACACCTAGTTAAAATGCGTCCAAAAAATATTATATTTTTCAATATCTAAGTAGTATTATGTTGTCAACGACATTGTGCTAATACAATCATTTCAAGAGTAATGCAGCAGTTAATTACACACTTATACCACGTCGCTGCACTTACATAACATAATTATTGTTATTTGTATTATAATATACTTACGTCCTACACTATCGATTCATATGCCTATAAAACTATTATCATGTAATTTAGATTAAAAAAATTCAAGGCGTGTAAAATACTCGACAGAATAACATAATAGGTTCGTTATTATTATTTCCTATATACGCTACTCGTAATAGAATAATATTTCTCCAACTATTGTGTGTGTATAACGTTCACTAGCAATTAATGCCAGTTGCCACTAGAGATCGCCGCGCCTAGTTTCAAAAAATTAATGAACACAACACATATAGGTAATTAAGTAAGTGATGATTCCAAATGATGTAGAGGTCGTAGCAGCACGTTTATTGTACAAAATAATCGATATCAAATTCGTCATTCGAGCACACCCAAACACCGTAATTTTCGATAGGTCCTCCACTCGAATAGAAAAATGTACACTCGGTCAGCTCACGATCAATTTAACGACAATATTATGAGGTCTGGAGTTATCGTCGTGCCGATGAGTCCAGTTATGGACGGCGGAAACGCATAATGTATACGATAATAATAATAATATTACCTATTAATACGTGTGCGATAACACTAAACAGATGTTCCTCCGGTCGGAGATTCACAGGTCACAAGTACCAATATGAAATATATTATTTAATATTGAGAGTAAGTAAACACGTACACACGCCGCTATAATAAAGTCGACCCAATCGGCCGGTGTGCTGCTGGCAGGCGAGTGCCGTCGACGATCGCATATACAGTGTAAATTCGAATTCAAAGCGCCCAACGCATTATTCATAGACCAGGTGACTCACCGCCGTCATCGCGTATCCAGGCAGCACATTAAACCGTATACAGGGTACACGGTAGCACATACACACGGAAATCGATATGTATTATTATAATACACTGTATACACGCTAACTCACGCATTATTGTACAACGTGTACACGTTTACGGCCGTAAATAATTACCAGGGTGTACTGTACAGCAACCCGTGGCTAGTGTGTTTGCACTTGCCGTTTCTAAGTTTAGAATTCGCACTGCGCCACCCGCTACGGCGTTTTGTCTCCAACCGGCACGTGTTTTTTCATCATAAACATTTTTTTTTTTAAATTTTATTTACGTGTAAAAAAGCCATCGGCGTACTCCGCCGCCGTGTTCTTGCTATATAGCCGTACACCCGTACGCAGAGCAAGTACAATGACACGCGAACAAAAAAACCCGACGCGCCGCAAACATACTCGGGTCCTGTAATAACTCTTCACCATAATATTATGACCTATGTCAAACCGATCGGGTTCGATCGCCATAGTTGTTTCGTGAGAGTTTTGTCTACAACGAATCTGTATAAGTGCATTAAGATTCGAGGTAGTAAAAATCCCGGATCGACAACGAATAAGACGACGTGTCCGTCTGATCACTCATCAGCATAACGATTAATTTGTATTTCGGTCGGGTGATATAAGTTTGGACAGTTAAATAATATAAATAAATAAAACTACAATAATATTAATTATAATTTATAACGGTTAAGTGTAAGACGGATAGAATCTACAATGACATTATCACACGCCATTAACGATAAAACGTACCTAGGTAATCAATATTGCAGTTATAATTCATAAGTGTTCTAGCTCATAATATGCTATACGTATACAATTTAAATATTATGTAAAAATCACAATAAACCGAATGGATTATTTTATGACAGCCAAACTAATAGGTATAATGTATAAATTAATATTTATTATTATTTATTACTCACGTTTCGCGATAATCGTTTATTGTTGTTGAATGGAAATAATAAACTGCGCCACTGCGGCTTGATAAAATATTACCGGCAATAACGTTGTTTTAAGATAATTGTTCAATCGTTGTCGTCCTAATTACCGGTTGTTCACTCGAGATGTTATTCAGTAGGAAAAAAAATTGTAGCACAAAAAGGAGACGACTTATAAGTTGTAACTTTATAAGCTTATAACCACTGCGTGCTCGAATAAATCAAAAAGTACAGTGAGCTCAATACCTACACAAAAACTGTAGCGAGCAATTATAGGGAGGCGTAACCATAATTTAACACTAACAAGTAACAACCACTGTGTTCCTCCTACTGCATACTAAGATTTAATTTTAGTAGGTAATTCCATAAGTACCACGAATGGAATCTAAATAAATAAAAGTAGTGCGGATGTCGTTACTCGTTATAAATTAATATAATTTACCAACGGAGCTGCTGCAATATGACTTATTATTATAGTTATTACTTATTAGGTTTGTTTACACAGTATAACTATCACTACAAATTGCAATAACACTTTATTATTATTATTATTATTAGAAATAGTAGTAGCAGTAATAGAGTACCTATGGTATTAAGATTTGAGAATGCGATTTGTCATTGCATCGATTAGGTTTCTCCAAATAAGGAGCTGGACCGGGAGTAACATATTTGGCGAGGTATTGCCGAGTTCGCACTTCACACCTGTTCGCACGGCGCGTGCACATTATAATACTCATAATATGGCTATACACAGTCGAGTCACGATAACCCAAACCCCGATAACTCGAAAACCGTCATAAACCGTCGATTTTATTCCTTGCCCCTTGAAGGGTTAATCAGTTGTATTTAAGCCATTATATAATCAAAACATTTTTGAGATGAATTTTTAGTATTTCCATTGACGTTTGAGTTATCGAGGCTCGAAAGTATTATTTATATTTAATATAGGTAAATATTTGTTTATATAATTTTATTGACCAACCGCTTATTGTACGCTGTTGATGCTTACTATTTGCCTAGGTACACAAGCAATATTGTGACGAGAAACTGTCGACATGCTTTCTTTGTTAACTATAGCAGTATAGCACGACTTAATATATCGTATGAATGAAAACGGAGTATAATATACCAATATATAAAACTAATAATACAATCATGCGAGTATAAAATTATATAAAAAAATTTAATATATGATATATTTAAGTATATTTAGTTAGTAGTTTAGTACCTATATTATTTGAAAATAATTGAAAATATGCAATCACTGAATCGAGTCAAATACCTATATAAATACAATGTCCTAGCTACTTGACAAAAACACTGCCTCAACGATTAGCAAAAACAACATACCGTCTATACAGATGGCAGCAGCGATTGACGATTTAAGTATGATAGATAGTATTATTATTATTTACAGAGTGCATAGTAAAAGTTCATTGTTTGTACGATAAAAATATAATATATAAATATATATATCAAAATACCGATGTATATATTTTTCTTATAGCAGTCGAATAATATTCGCACTTTAATGTCTAATACCTAACACACGTCTACATAATTATGGCGATACTTAATAACTATAAATTAATAAATGTCTGATACTAGGGTGGGATGGGATAGGGAATCTATGACCAGGAGTACCCATACTTCTCTATTTGTAAAAATATCAACGTATCAGCTACGACCGGTACGACTCTGGCTTCGACTATCAATTGTGTTGCTAACTCTCGACGTGTTTTGCACAGAATTTTACATAATTTAAAGATATTGCCTCATCCCATGTGAATTTAACTGAAACTGGGTTATATATTACAATTTACAAGGCTCATATTTAGGTTAAAGGGAAAAGTTTAGCAAGAATATGAGGTGCTGTAGCACACCTTTACCAGGGACTGTCCAAGCCATATGTATGTTTGTTCATCAGAATTGAAAACAGTTGAAAATGCTTTGAAAATGTAAAAACTTGCGGGGACAGTTTGATATACCACATTATGATTATCCCCATTATTATATGCACGATAACATACCCAACGACTGACAATAGTGTTATTAAACACACGCACATAATATGTATATACATTCTCCTAAAAAAGTGCCCCTCGCTCGCGATCGGCGTCTGTCACGTACGCGGTCGTCCTCGGTCAACTAATTAACACGCGTTGTACGCGTCTGTTGTCCGTCCATTCGCTAGCGTCGACTCTACTCCCCCAACGACGGCTAATGAACCGAAACCTTGAGATTTTTAGCAATTATACAGTATACAATGGTTGTATGGTGCACGACAATAGTAAAAGCATAGCAATTATCCATATAATAGAGTTATCCTTTTCTTCGTCTCCCTTTTTAGAATTTCCTGATTTTAACCCGAACTATATAATATAGCTACAGTTTGAAAGCGACAGTAGTGCTGATTCGTTCGAAAAAAAATGTATCAAGAGTTTCTGTTAGAGCTTCCTTATGTTTTCGTACATGGCGTACAGTACTTGAAAACACCTCAAAAAGACAACTTTGAAAAAATACCCAAAGTCGAGATTTATTAGTTATAACTCTACTAAAAAAGAGTTGGACTAAAAAAAAAACATAAACTAAATTGTAAAACCATTAGGCCAATAAATCTATAATTCAAATAATTTAAAATAGGAACCGATTTGGCATCACTCTAATCTGGTAACTAACATCTACTTGTCATCTTATATAGCGCAGAATCATCAGTTATTCCTAGGCAGTAGGCGTACAGCTATTATATTGTTGTCGCGTGTTGAGTGTTGTTATTTTTCGTTATTGTTATAGGTACCATTATTATTATTATTATTATTATTATATTATCAGCACCGTGCTCGCAGGGGTTATTTTAAGGTCACAGACCTGTCCGTAGCATGATATTGTTTTTGTAGGATACATTATGTAATTTAGTTTAAAATTCTGTCAATACTGTTATAAAACATTTTTTTTAAACTCTCATTGAAGTACAGAAATAATTTATTTAGTACAAAAAACTAAATTAAATATCAATGTTTTACATGAACTACTCTACATAATTGCCATTTGTAAGTGCAAGCACTAAGGTGACTTTCCCATAAATAACATACTATATAATACATTGATATATCATATACAAGAGCAACATCTGTACAAACGCCGAGTGAACATTTACTTAATGTATCAATATCAGCATATCTGAATATAAATGCAAATATGTAATATGTATATTTTATGCTATTATATATTAAAAAATTATAAAAATATCACGTGGTCCACGTCATCGTGGCAAGTAGCATTGGCTTAACAACCAAACCCGGCCGAATAGCCTGCTATATGGGTAACCTATATAATATATTATACAATAATGTAATTATAATGTATATTTTTACAGAGTCGTTGTCTGTTAATTGCCGTCGGTGGGTTCGAAAAACAAACAATAGGTAATAGGTACGTATCGCCGAACGCACGAGTGCTATCATTAAAAAAAAACAAACAAAAACTGTCCTTGTAAGTAACACATAAAAACTGTGATAATTTGAAAAAAATATCAAGCATTTTTATTCTTTGAAATTCATTGAAATTTATTCAAGATGAATTTAATACCTACGAAAATAATTATTTGATGTCACACAGATGAAGATCGGAAAAGTTATTTAGAAAAAGGATGAACGTATATCTCAGGTCTCAATCGCCCTATATTTCAAGGTCAGGTTAACAATTTTTTTGTTTTAAATGATTCAAGTAATCTTTTATTATTTTCCATAATTGGGTAGAAGGATCGATCGTAGTAGCCAATAGATCGTCAATTTTAATTTTTATTATGGTGCACTTCCATAATAGTTCTTACATCAATATAATACTAATTATTATGTATATAATGGGGATGAAGCCAAAGTCTGGTTGATTACCCCATTGATGGTAAATGTTTAACCTAACTACTTTTTATGTATTCAGTTGCATCCGAATACTGAGTTGATAGTAGACCAGTTGAATGAATATATAGGTAGAACAAATATATCGTCCATATCGAATAATTACGAACGAACCACAAATGTACGGTATGTCATCCATAAGTGTCAATAGTGTCATGAATCATAATTCATATCGATCAGTTACCTATGCTGGTAGATCATTATTGAAATGAAATATTATAACAATGTTGTTTCAATAAAGTTTTGAAGTATTACAATTACTAATTACGATTAGTATATAAACCTGATAGTTAATGCGTTAAAAATTGTATACAATATACCAAACATTAATGCACAGTAGTAAAAAAATAAATCATTATAATCATCGATGTATCGGTGTAAATGAGAAACCATGACTTTTAATTATCTATATGCAAAATATTATTGACTTTTAGTGACTGGTACACCTAAATAGACAGTTGCATTAAAAATCCAGTGAATAAGTATAATATTGTAATACACGCGATACATATAAAAAAAAACGCATACGACCGTCGAACTGGTTGAATAGGAGAAAGTCGCATGGAAAGTACGAGTATTTGACGAGTAAAATCTATCCAAAACAATGGACCGGTCCACGCGGTAATTGTAAAAATCGAATATTACTTGTGTCGTCGGTGCCTTGTAGCTTTGATCAAATTTTTTTGCACCAATCGTGGAACGCGCCAATTATTTTATTACCATACGGTTTTGCATAGATAGCGGGTAAACGGGTAAACGGAAACGGGTGCCGAAATGCGTTTGACCCACATGACGATAGAGAAAAAAGAAAATAACAAGGGCACAGTTAAATTTACATTAATTCACGGGCGTAAATTTTTATTTTATTTAGGTATCAGCAGTTATTTATAACTTGTGTTTCTACAATTTCCGACAAATGAAAATACGAAAACTCATGAATATATTATGCGATATGTAATTGTTTGGTCTCTTCATATATTAATCTCGTTCATTTTGAGTTTTTGGATTTGGATTTATCATTTATGTATACTACACGAAAGAGACATGAAGATAACAATGTAATTTAAAAAGTACGAGAGCTGTAACTTTTTGAAAAAGTTCTGATTACATTCACAAGAAAAATAATTTTTTTTTCTTAATACGGTTGCACATAAATACATAATGCCTAAAACCTCTATATATTTTAATACCCAGTACAAAGTTTGTTTAGGATATTACAAAATGTGTTTTGGTTATATTTTTAAAATACCTACCACCTACGTGTTTTGTATCATAATTTATGACAGTTAATAATAGTTTTCAATTAGCGGTTATCTAACCTTGTTGGAAAAGTTAAGGAATTTTCTAATGAGTAACATTACCTACATAATGTTATATTTGTATTTACATTTCACATATAATTATTATTATATAACACAGAACTGGCGATATCACTAAATATATCTTCTAAATACCTAAAACTTCAAAATACTATATGCAGCCTAAACTGATGTATTAATGTATTATACCTATACATTTGTATTCTATACCTCTGAACAACAATGATTGAAAAAAAAAATCAAACCCGTAATCAGTGCACCGAGATAATAATCAACTAATAATAATACGTCGTTCAATAACTATCATATTATTTTGTAGCTGCTGAATTAATGTTATAACAAATGGTTTAATCTTTTTATTTACCAATAACTTACACGTGTTGATTTTTATGTAATTTATTAACTTTCAATAATATTAAAAAGTCACAATAAAAGAAAATCGTAACCGTATCATTCTTTTTGTGAGCAAGTTGACGTTTTTGGCGATTCGGTTAAATTCATAGTCAAATTCGAATCCCCTTGGCGACCACATGTCGCAAGTCGTGATGGCGACTCAGCGATTAAAAAAAACGGTATATAAGTCACATACTATAAGTACTCACATACACGATACACGTGCGGACATGTGGTAGACGAACTCTTAGATTCACTTACTTAGATTTATATTAAACAAAACAGCGTTTAGCCACATGGCAGATTCGCGTGAACGGGCGAAGAAAATATATAAAAATCAACTTTACAAACGACCAGTTTGACAACGAGCTTAAGCCCAGCCGTTTCCGGTCTGCCACCATCGTCAGATTATTGTATTAAAACTTCCGGTTATCCGGTCCAAAAATCCTCTTATCCAGCACATTAATAATAATACAAGTACGCCACCACTACAGTATACAACACATGCAAATGTATAGTATTTCAATAAATAAACATAATAAGTTATAAAAATATTAAATTATAATACTAGACATTACACCTAATGATTAATACTGCTCTTATCCATTCTCTGTCGACCATATCCTTTCTCGGTTGTTTATTTTGTCGGCTTACGTACGCGCTCTGATTGAGCCGAGTAACCTAAAAAATCTGTCTAAATCTCCGTCGAAAGCCATAGTATAATCATTTATCACTCAGCCAAGCATATAAAACTCAGTAACCTCAAGATTCCAATGGCGGCAGTAGCAACAGCCGCTAATTGAAAACTCGGGAGTAACACACAATGCGACTGGCTATTACAGCCGGTGATTCAGTTCGAATTTTTTTAACAAAAATATGAGAACTGAAGAAAACTTTCACTCGGGACTGTGGAAGATATAATTGATCGCGAACGCATAACTTCTATCAGTATCGAAGATGAATAATCCGATGAGCATCTGGCGTCTTTTTTCTCGGAGAAACCGACGCGAAAAAAGGTTTAACAGATTTAATAAAAAAACACTCATAATGAACACCTTCAATAGTAGGACCACAGCTGGATACCGATATATTATACACTTGTTATACTATGAAATGTAAGATGGCCATCACGTGACAGCCATGCCTCTTTTCTTACCTTGATCGACATCTAAATCGTCAAAATCGTCTCGGGCGCCCTTCAGGCACGATTGAAACCCCTTGCTGAACCTCCGGGTAATCGTGCCGGTGCTGTGCGCGGGACTCACTGGCGGTTGATGCTGTACGTCCGGCAGATCGTTCATGACGGACAGCATTTTGGTTTATTCGAAAGGGTTCAAATAGAATGAGTAAACGTCAATGCGATTCGGACATTCCGGTGAAATATTACGCTGAAATGGTATAGGAACCGCGGCGGACGAAATGACAGCGCGATCGTGTCGACACCGCACGAACACTCGGGACGACTGCCGGATGAACACTGCTGGCTGCGCGGACGCGGAGGCTCTCCGTCGGGCGAGACAACGTCGCACGCTGGGCGAGGCGGAACGCGCGCGCCGCCGACGACCATACGAAACGAGACGGATAGTGTTATATTATAACTTGCACCTATTATAGTTACTAGGTATAGGAGGTACGGGCGCACGCTGTGTCGCGGGTCGTCGTAATCGTTCTAGTAATAATAATATTATAATGACGACAATAATTATTAATTAATAATCAACCAAGTGAATAATAATTATTATTATTATATATACATGGTACTCGCGGATTTCCGTACTTGAGCGTTTTTATTGATGGATAATCAAACGAAAATAAAACAATATCGACTGTATTATTTAGTAGACAGTAGTATTATTATTAATATCAAAAATGCCTACCGAGTTCAGCCCCCCCCTCCTCACACGCCTGTCAATCAACACGAATGGTATAAAAAATATTTCAAATAATCAGAAATATTCTCAAAATCCCTTAAGCTTATAACAATACCTCGTGCGCAAACCTGCATCATTGAATAATTCAATTAGATTACTAATATATAATTCAATTTGAATTATATATTAGTAATCAATACTTTTTGCCACGAAAAATATAGTTGTTTTAATTTTATTTTACTTTTTAAGTTCCGCGAGCGTGTTTAAAATTTAAATATCGTTGACCGTGGAATAAGTGACATTTTAATATTTTATGACAAGATATTAATACCAAGATTTTTTAAAATTCTTTTCCATTCGTTGACCGCAGTTTGCATTTAATACAGCCATAAACGTTATAGTGTATAATATTATATATTGGTCGTTCATAACTGTCAAAATATATAACATGTCTGATGAAATTGTAATTAAAAATAAAATCATGCATCTCGTTAAATTATGATTTTTAACGAATTTCAAATTTCTAATGGAAATAGTGGAATCGCAATGAGATCGCATATACGCATCAAATTGTGAAAGGTGGTTATTTAAACGGTGATTTTAAGTGAGAAATTAAATTATTATTATTTGTTGTATTAGTTATTTAGTTGTAACATCGTACAAATAATACACCATACATGTTTATGTTTAACCAATGTACAATTATGAACTTTCACTTGATTAAAACCATTTTTCTCCATTTAAAACATACGAAACATGTAAGGTAGGTATATATAGACAACATAGAAAATACTGAGTTCTTTGAAACAGAATCAAACAAAAAATTGGTACCAACTTATCAGTTATGAACATAAAAACTGAAATGACGACAGTAATATTATTACGGAAATACGACTAACGAGATAATATACGACGTGGGTGTAATGTCACGGAAACGTAGGAGAACAAACTGTCGTCAGTCTGATGTTATATCCACCGGTTCGTGTTCTTGGGATATGGTCGCAACAGGCCGTGTGGTTGACATAATAGTATGCTTACAAGTAATTTTTACTAAAATCTAAACAAAATAAATCCATGTATTACTCTGTTAGGTTAATATAATGTATGTATTTTACATATTGTATAACGATAAGACGTACAACTATTACGTGCCTGACTTTATAAGGCGAGTCGTGTGTTTCGTTTCAATTTCTTATTGCTATTTAAACGAAACAGTATAAAAACGGAATAAACCATTATTCGTCAATAAGAATATCATCAATTATTATTTTATTAAATTATTATTATTCAAACTCAGATCTGCGTATACATATTATAATTTATACTACCTACCTGATACATTCGCACATACTATATATGGTACATAAAATGATAAAATATAAATATTATAACAATATAATCTATAGGTATTTCAATACGGCGTTATATCGAACTAACAACAAACTGAATGCTTTCCATAATAATATATAATATTAAAATACCTATATTATGAGTATTTAAAAAATAGTATGTAACGATACATGCGTGTAAGGGCTTTTCGAGTACTACAGTTACTAAGGTATTAGATACTATTATATATTTTTGTGCAATTTATTTGGCTAAACCAAGTTTAAATAATACAATGATATGGTTGAAAAATTAAAAAAATTAACTGCATGTAATATTCTTACGCTTTCAGAAAAATAAATCAGTACGACAAATGACGTAAAAAACGACACAACAAATGTACGTTTTCTGCTGTTGTGTTGTATGTGGAATTCGTAAAATAACGACTATATTATTATGTCTTATTATTCAGTAACGCTGTGCATCCAGCTGTTTAAGTCACTGACATCGACGATCATATTATAATAATATATTGTTATAAGTTACAACATTTGTCAACGCGCACGCCTCCGCTCCAATTTATACGTTATATCCTATATCGTAATAAGTTACTCATACATAGTCACATAGAGTTGTATATATTTGTACTTTTATAATATTATTAATTTCATATTATACATACTAATAGTAGGTATAAAATATGTACAATAATACTAAATCTACCTTCATAGCTTTTCATGTACCTAGCGTATATTTATTTTCTATCTAATTATTTTTAAATTATTTGATTTGTGAGTTTTTGAGATTGAGGAACGAGGAACGAGTCTCATCTGTATTAAATATCATATTTTGTTCAGCTGAATGATTTTGAAATGTATACTGTGAGTCTGTACATTAATTATACAGTATAGATGTATACACAGAATTTAGAAAGGAACATCCATCTGCAACTGTTTAGTGATTTGGTTTGGTTGACAATAGAAACAAAAACACGTGGGTTAGGGTTACGAGTTCAGAGTCTATGACGTAGGTACTATGTACCATCTAAACTCAGTAAACTGTAGTTCTTAACATATTCAAAACTATTGTATATTTGTATAAATACAAAACTAACCTTTTTTTTAATGGTGTTATTCGACTGTTATTCGTTAATTTATTTATCAATAGGTAACAAAAACGTCTTTATACAACCCATTATTCTCAATGCTATTTTTTCTTCACATTTGTTAATTTATGACGAACCTAAATATCTAATAATATTTTGATAAATTTTACTGTAATTTGTGTCGCACTACGTACACATAAAAAAAAAAGTAAAAATGTAACGTAAGAACCCACTGACGTCTGTCTCTGATAAACGGATGGAGCCATGGAGGCATGAATTAATTGCAACTTTTTTTTAGATTATACTTTAGTATTATTTTTCTATTTTATTTCTATGTAATTACTAATTAGTCTTTCAAATATTTATATTGCATCGGTACACTTAAAGCTATAACATGGATAGTATGTATTATATATACATACTATATGCCCTTATGGCATTAAGTCTTTACTAATTTGATGTACATCCTCTAATTTTACAATAATTGTTCACAATTTCAAAAACTTCTATATTATAATTTATAGTGTCAAAACACACATTGAAGTTATCGCTCTCTTAGAAAATGTATAAGTAGTGTTTACAGTTATTTTTCTATCAACTAATTTTTACAAGAGCAAATACACTATTTTGTTTTAAAAGCACTTGAAGTTAATTTTTTGCAAAATTCATTAAAATCACGAATACATTATGACTTCAAATATATAACATATTATGGCATATATTACAGGCATATGTAAATATGTAATAAATTTAATATTTATAAATGTTAACAATTTGAGGTAGAATGTAGATATTTATAGTTAAAACATCACAGTATCATTATACTAAATTGTGTACATCTTAAAAAATGAATTCAATCGATAACACATTAGTGAATTTATTATGAGTAGCCCGAGTAGGTAGTTAAATTGTATATTTGTTTTTATTTGAGGTAACCTTTTAGGTAATAATACATTGTTGGCCTCTTTATTAGAAAGATTAAATGACGTCTTGTGATAAATTTAGTCTATACATTTTGTTTGTAATTAAATAGTATACCTACATAAATATTATTATATTAAAATCAGTTATCTTTGAATTTTAGTAGATTAGACTAATGATTCTATATTACCCGACCTATTAATATAATATATTATAATACTAGATTCAATAGTATTGTGGAGTGTGGTTATAATAATGAGTTAAATGTTTTTTTACTTAATAAGTTACGCAAATGAAATTATATAAATAGTAGTAAAACGTTTTTAGTTCGATAAATTCAAGTTTTTTCTTCTAAATTTACATTTGAAAGTACTTTCTTTGATTCATCTTTAGAGACCCAAATAAGAATAAGCGTAGGTATAATCTACAACGTTCAAACTTAAACATTTTAATAAATCTTCAAAACCATAGTCATAACGTTACATTTCATACAAATATACAATTATACAAACAAATTGATTATCTTAATAACATTTTCAGTCGATAATTCCTCAAAGAACCGTTGTAGTTAGTTTTTAACGAGAACTGAAGAATTCGGTCTAATATTAAAACGTACGGCGCGGCGATGACCGTTTTGAGGAGCTTGTTGTATGAACACTAAACATCTCAATTAACATCGACGAAAAGTGGTGGATAAAATCTCTTTTTACTAGACGTTAAAAAATAATTTTTTTGGTCACATAATGTACAGTTATGTTTTTAAGTGTTTGGTTTTTTGTAAGTATATGTATTATCATTGTGAGAGTCATTCTTAACGCAAGGTTCGTCAGCAGTCAGCACACTTTGAATACATACTATTATGCTATAATAATACTGAGCAATTCTTTTAACAATAAACGCTCATTATTTTGAAAAGTTTAAACATATTTTAAAAAAACTAATTTTTTACATAATTTGAACTTCGTTCACAGCAATTTTTCAGGAAAAAAGATTATACTTTGTACTATTATTTATCATTAATAGTTTTAAGTTTTTACTTTTTTGTATAACACAATAATATTATATTAATTATTCTATTATTTTTTATTATTTAATTATATCTTATTCTAATATATTTTTCTAAACATTTCAATACACAAAAATTAGACATGCAGCCGATTAAATATTAATCTGAAACCACTATTACAGTTTAAATTCATACCAAATCTATTCTTTTAGCGAAAATACGGCAGAAAACATAAACTTTCTGTTATTCGTCTAACGAGTGGTTTAACTTAATGTGCTACTTGTACTTTAAATGACTTACCCATGGAAGGCGGAATGCAAACGGCCGCAATGGGTCTAGCTGTAGTCTCGCGCAGTGACGCACTGTCTGGAGCGTCGTCATCGTCTTGGTCTTCATCTTCTTCAAACAGGACGGGAGGCTGATTGATCAACTCGTAACCCCATCGCTGACGGAACTTTTTCGCCCCACCATCTAGCCGAACCCGGGGAAGATCGACGAACAGCGAATCGCCAATCTATATAGACAACGAAAAAGTTTTAATATTTTAATATAGGTAATTAAATTGTATTATAATGTGTTATGCATTTATAATTTACACAGCTATACTGAATGTATTAAAAAATAGCCATTAATCATTATTATAGTGAGAAAGCTGAGAGTGCTAGCCGCTGAGATAAAAAAACATTAATGTGATAATGTGAATATGATCACGTCGATACCTATAGGCATGACGATGTATGCGTTTTGTGCCTCTGCAGTGATTTAGTTTGATTATGGAAACAACGTATGCCTATGGTACTTATGTATTTAAGTATTTTATATTATTTAATTAATTAATTAATAATTTATCCTCATTCTTCAGTCGCTTAGCTTTTGAAATAGCGATACCATACATATTATATTACAGCGAACACCAAGACAAAAGTCTTTGAATTAACTGTGGAATGTACAATATATCATTATACCACATTTACACTGCAGAAAATATAAGTCGTCATGATGGAACGAGTATAATGTATTCATGTATTACGTATGTAGTGACTTACATCTGATATACTTTATATTGTATATACAAATAAAAATGTTCCAATACGTTAGTTGTGTAACCTGTATACTAGTTAAAATGTTGAC
The DNA here is from genome assembly GCF_001856785.1 of Myzus persicae. Taxonomy (NCBI): domain Eukaryota; kingdom Metazoa; phylum Arthropoda; class Insecta; order Hemiptera; family Aphididae; genus Myzus; species Myzus persicae. The sequence goes on from NW_019103680.1 coordinate 68,340, forward strand.
AAAATTCGTAAAGTTGGTAAATTATTTTTTATCTTTAAAATGTTCAATTTTTCTAGTTAAAGCTTGAACAATAAATACAGTATTATATATTAGCAGTTCTTACAGAAACTTAAAAAAAAAATAAAAAAAAATTTAAAAAATCTAAATGCACAATTTTTTTTAGATTTGAAAACAAAGTTCGAAGAAAATATAAATTATATATTTAAACAAAGAATACAAGTTTTAGTTATTTTTGTTTTAATTCAAAAGTGTTCTTGGAAACTTTACATTTGTCTTACTGGACGGAATGACATTTTCAAAATGTTTAGATTAATTTTAAGCTAGTCTATTGAATCGTAGAACGCTTACCATATTACTACCGAAGTAGTAAAATAAAATACTAAAATAGCAATATAATAAACTTAGTAATATATGCTGACCGTCTTCACTCAGAATCATTAGGTATTCGTATCTGATGATTTGTCATTTAATTCATATTTAACATATCCATTACAGTTACCTGATGACAAGAATATACGAGATCACTAAATTATCTTACTGTATTATAACATAGAGGTTACTTACTAGTTAGCCATAAACTTTTTTTAAATTTTAAGTTCTAAAAAATATATATAATATGTTGTCATACTCATACAAATAATAATTAATAGTTAAAATCCTTATGAGTTAACCCTATAGCCATCATATAACCTATAGTATTGTAGTCTGTACATAGTAACATTACTCGGTGGTCAAATAATTTACAGTTATGGTCTAGTTTACTATTTTCTGATTGTTTACAATAATTTTTTCAGGAGACTTGGTAACAATCAAATCAAATGTCGTTTTAAATTAAAAAGTAATAGAGTTTTGTATTATTACACTAAAAATGTGGGAAAGTTTATACTGCTCTGCTGTATATGAGGTATTGAGTTGGTCATTGTAATGGATATGTTAAATTTGAATTCAATAATTAATCATTGCATACGAAAAACGACTCTGAGCGAAGACGGTCAGTCAGTCTATATTATTAAGTAAATTTCATGATATTATTGCTATTAAAGTAATTTATTTTGCTATCAACAATACAGTAGGTTAAATAACTTATGAACTTGTTGTCATAACTTATGATGCCGAAAAGATTTAATTTGAAATTGCCATCAAGAAATCATTATTCCCTGTTAAAGTATCTCTAATCTAGTCTACATTTGAAATGAGAATAAATAAAAAACAAAAAAAATATCCAATGTTATAAAAATTTGAAACAGAAACTCTCATATAACATTTTATAATATTTAGTTAAAACAGATTTTGTGTAATTATTTGTTTGTTGGTTCCAATGCTTTTGAAAACTACTGAAAATTTTCAATTTTAACCTTTCAAAAGTACCAACTAGATTAATAGATAACAAATCCAGTTTCATATTTTATTTAAATTCAAAATCGAATAATCGTATACTTACTACAATTTTCCACCAATATTTATTATTTTATAACAACATTTTTGACACAATTTATCAAAATCACGAAAATTTGGATAATGCTTAATTGAAAAAAATAAAAAATTTCTTCATTTTTAAAGTTAAGGATTGACAATTTAAAACAAGGGGAGGTCTTATAGGTAGTTCATACTGTAACTAAAAAATCTAAAAAATATCACGAAGAATAACGATAAAATATGTTATTTTGGGTACTTGAAACATTTAATGAACCTATATTATTATAATGTTTACACATTGTACACAATTAAACTTTCAAACATTACATTTCTAGCAAAAAATAATTCAAACTACTGTATTACTTATAGAAAAATGAAATACTTCAATAACAATAGTCAATAATATCTTAAAATATACTTAGTAATATAGGATGACACATGTCTTCACTCAGAATCGTTATTATGTTTTATCATTGAATTCAAATTTAACACATCCATTACACTACACGACATTTAATGTACAACAGAGCGCTATCCACTTGGACATATTTTTCTTGATTTACTACACAAATATAGACAGTTTTATCATATGTAACTAACTATTCAAAATATTTTCTCGTTTATCTTAGTTTAATATACTGACTATTTTTAATATTTTAAATAACGATGTGAAAATATGTAGATTTACATATAGTTGTACGTCGTAGAAAGTACTTCATCGAACCTAAAGTACTAAAAATAAATAAATTTATAAATTTTTTATAAATATAAAAATAAAACCATAATAATAACGTTACCATTACTTTTGTTAATAATTGTTTTAAATTATGCTACACTCAGTGGTCAGTAGTTAGTACATTTATTCTTTTAAGTCCATTAAGTTAAACAACGAAAATATGTATTAAATATTATTTGACGAGTTTCTTTATACTTAAATATATTATAACAGTTTTGTTTAGTATAAAAAAGAGGATAATAGTCGTTTTTTAACGATGAAATGTGTTTTATCTCAAACAAATGCAGATACATACGAATGCTATATTATAAAATGTAATGAATGTAAAATAAAATATTATTCTTAATTATAGTTATTACTATCGTATTCATCAAATTGTTCAGCTTCATTGGCCACCTTTGGAACTAATGGTTGGCTCATATCTTCATCACTTAATACATTTGATTGAAATTTTGCAGAAATATTGTCTATGGTCGTAAACTGACGGTTCATTTCTTGTTCTCTAAATTTCAGGTAATTCTCTAATACTCCCATTATTTTTAATCGCATATCTCTATCGTATACAGAATCAGAATTTAGAGGATTTCGTTTAAAAGCTGTGGTTGTTTCCTGAGAAGTCGTAAATGTTGATTCGTCGCCTTCAGTCTGGGTTTCTTCTGTTGTGATAGAATTCGATTCGTCTTCTGTTGTAATAGAATTCGATTCGTCTTCTGTTGTAATATAATTTGATTCGTCTTCTGTTGTAATAGAATTTGATTCGTCTTCTGTGGTAAAAGAATTCGATTCGTCTTCTGTTGTAATAGAATCAAACACCAGAGAGTTCAATTCATCTTCAGTCTGAGTTTCTTCTGTAGTTATAGAATTTGATTTGTCTTCAGTTAGATTTTCTTCTACTATTAAATTCGATTCGATTTCGTTTGTAATCGGGGTATCTTCAAACACCGGAGAGTTCGATTCGTCTTCAGTCTGGGTTTCTTCTGTAGTTATAGAATTTGATTTGTCTTCAGTTAGGTTTTCTTCGAGCACCAGTATGTTCGATTGATCCACAGTCTGAGATTCTTCTGAATTAAAGGGATTCAATTCATCTTTAGTCGGGGTTTCTTGTGTAATTTCATAATTTGATTCATCTTTGACCAAATTTTTTACCTCGTTTTGATTTTCACTTAATAGTTTTACGAATAAAAAATCATATGGATTTTTTGTAGTCGTGGGGGTTGGTTCGTGTTCTAACGTTTCAGGCGATAGTTTTACTATTGTTACAGAATCCGACGGGTACGGAGATTTGTATGTTGGGAATCCGTAGCCGAAGACAGATGTCTTTCTGATAGCTACTAGGTTTATGGGAATGCTTCTTTCTGTTGTTGATGGATTTGTTAGATATTTGTTCAATGGGGAACCTAGGTATTTGTAATCATAGCTATCTTCCGGAAATAAACTAGGAATGTCCTGCCGGGTCATATATTCCGAATCGTAGAGAGAATTCTTTGAATTATATGAATGAGTTCTTGGAACCGAATTCACTTCATGGGTAGACATTTTGACATGCTCATATATCGGTTTGTACTCGTTGATTCTGGAATCCACTGCCTCGCTTAATCCATCTAAGTCGTTGATTGACGGCTCTATTGGATTCTGTAATGAAATCAACACGAATATTGTTTACATTGCAAGACTAATTAATATATAATTCTGGGGCTTGGATCAAAAAGGAGCAATCTCAATTTTAATCACTTTTGGGAAATTAAGAATAAAACACATTTTTATGGCCTTTTTTGATATTGCAACAGTAACTAGAAAGTGTATAAAATGTTAAATGATTGGTCATATTACTTATTTTATCAAAAAAGTGAGATTGGCCCTTTTTGACCCAAGTCTCAGTATTATTTAGTAGGAAAGAATACTTACGTAATGATATCCATAAGGATATTGGAGTCCTATAGATCTTTGCCGCCTTTCCATCAACTAAAAATAAATGAAAAACAGATACAAAATTATAATAAATCTACCTATTTATTTTCTACGAATATTATATTATGTTCTAAACAATTACCTGATTAAATGCCTGGCTTCTTGGATTATAAAAAGTTGCGTCAACAATTCCGCAAACAATTAACAGACCGGAAGCAATAAGGAGATGCATTATCACAAACTAATTTTACTGTGGAAAAAAACATATATTCATTATTATTTATTTAATTGCCTAACAAAAATTCGCTATAGATAATACACGGGTAGACCTAATATAGAAAATCTACAGTTAATTTATAAATTTATGGTTAACATTTTTATTTTTACTAAATACAAATGAAAGCTATTCAATCTTACAAAATTGTACACATTTTAATTTAGATACAATATTTTGATAAATCAATATTATTGTTTAATTCAAATGTACCTATGGCGTGTAATACAAAACATCCAATTGTTAATTTATTGGTGCACTTAGTGTTTTGAATTATATCGATAATTATATGAAAAAATAATATAATATAAATATTTTTATGATTGTAATAAAACAAAATTAAAAAAATTATTCAATCAACAAATTAGTATCCATTTTTCTCTTTACGATGTATCATTTTATACAAGTAGGTATGTATCATATATATTGCCATTGTTTGCACTTTTTTATGAACTATCATAATATGCTCATTTGGATGATAATCAGAGTTTTTCATTAGTTAATGCATTTGAATAACAAAGCTGCGAAAGTATTAGAAAATTACAATTTTTATGATTCATTTTTTATCTATTTGAAAACCAAATTGTTAATAAGAAAATGTCGATTTAAAAAAGTTATTAAAACATCCGAATATTACTAAATATTCATAAACTTCGAGCAATAAAAAATAACAATTTATTGCACCAACTGTTCTTTAAGTAATGTTTTTTTTAAAGTTATAGGATATTCAATTGTATGTGTTTACTAAACAATGCAGAGTTGAATTAATGCGCAAAAAATCAATTAAATATGCATTCACTTATGTAGATACTGGATACACAAAAACAAGAAAATACTTACTTGTAAATCATAAAAATGAATTTAATATGAAAACATTCAAAATTATGAATATAATTAATATAATATAAGCTATAGCTTGGGGAGTAGTGTCTTAATAATATATGATGTATAAATAGTGTGCGTAAAATATTAAAAGTTTACAATGTACAAATGTAAATAATAATAAATTAGTTAACAAATGTGCCTATAATATGAGGAGAAAAAATAACCTTATTAATGAATGTATATGCGAGATAAAAATAAAAGTTTTTTATAAAGATCAATTATATTCTCCATAAATATGCAATTATAAAAAATACATACTATATAATATATATTATCAAATACACTAAAGTCTAATATATGCAAAATTAAATTTATTAACTAGAATGGTAATGTCTTGAAAAAATGTTTAATCCACATTTAACTATCCGAAAGTTATTCAGCAACCGGGTATTTTATTAGTATCTATTATATTTAATATATTATCAAATCTATGTAATTATGTATAATATATATAATCTATGTATTATTTATCCCTCTACGTTTTTGGGCCTCAGCCCGTATTGTAATATAAATGAAAACGATTTTGTTATTGGTTCGGGTAGATTTCATCATAGATAAGTTTTGTAGAGTCATAATTCTACGTAGTAATATTAATTTTATAAACAAAATTAGCAAAAAGTTATGCAGAAATAATTTAAGGAGACAATATTAAAATTAACAATCTTTTAAAACAATAACATTTTTTATAAAAAAATGAATCATTATTTAATTGTATACAGTAGTTTTGAGACTAATACTTAGTACCTACCTACTTTAATACTTAGCAAAACTGTTTTAATTTACTTCCAATTAAAATTGAAAATAATTGAGGAGAATTATAGTTATTTAAAAAAAATGTTAGATCAATTTTTTGAAAATTGATACTATAGATTAATAAGATAAATAAAACTTGACTTACCTGAAAACCAATACTTCAAGACAATTATATTATACTGTTGTTTTGATAGATTTATCCAATAGTTCACAACAGGACGGTAGTTTTATATCAACTGATCAATAACCGCAGAAGTTTCCACGGTTAAATAGTACTGAAAATTAATATTTGTGTGATAAAATTGATCTGTATATTAATCTCGATGACCCTTGATCGGATGATTGATGAATTCGTAAAATTACAATCTCGGATGCTTATACATTATACATGTATATTCTAGTATAATATGACCGTCAAAACGTTCAAATGATAACGAAACATCGTTATTTTGAACCACTTACTAGTATCACATTCGCCAGTCTTTTAATGTTAAACATCGTATTATATTATTAAACTGTATGATTATTGTATTGTTTTTGTGACATTTTATTGTACATGATCAAAATACTCATTACCCGATATTACAATCTGCGTTGGAAAGGGGAAAAGCGTTTGGTTAAACTTGGAGTACACATTTTACTACCACGAAATAAATTATTATCTATAAAATGTTTAACAAACGTGAATTCGTGATAATATTAATAGCTTCGCTAATTATTATTATTTATAATACTTATCACAATGTCTATGATTTTTTTTTTAAAACTGCAGTTTCACGAATTTACGATTGTTTTATCTTTTATGATCCAAGAATAATAAACCAATATTTACAATAACTGTTTTTACCGATGTTAATTATTTTAACGCAAATATTATTTAGAAACGATAAAGTGTTATCTACAATGGTATATATAAAATTAAACAATATTGAAAAATTTACTTAATTACTTACTTGATTTGTTATTCATTAATCGCATTGAGTCGTAGAGACAACGAAATGAAAAATATGTAAATTATAAATAGATAAAAAATATTAATCATTCGAGTAACTGTTACCTACTATTTAATCAAAACAACAAACAACATGTTTGTCAGTAATTACTACTCAGTAGATGAACAAGTATTGCTCGATAGTCCGAAAGTAACTTGTTACTTGTTGTAGGTTAAGAATGAGATTCTCTCTGCCATACACCACATTCTTTAAGGTGCACGATTAAAATTAGGTCCCTACTTAATAAATTAATTGAATTATATACTGATTGTGTAATTAACTACTTGAAGGGAAGTAATGCTAATGCGGTTCCCCTTCATGTGGCAGTTATTCATCATAAAAAAGGCATATTACTACTATGGTTTATCGATCACCTGAATAATTAATAATTAATTATCGCTTTCATAATAGTGATAAAACCATCCTAAATATAAAATGCAAATATCAAAACAATTAAAATATTATGTGGTAGTTAAACATTGAAAACGTGCAATAAAATGGTTTTTAGTTTTAAGTTGATCCTAAATTATTTCTTTATTCTGACAGTCTATACACACTTCTGAGTTACATAGACAGTGCTATTTTATATTTACAAACATTATCTATAAATTACTCATTGTGTAAAAATAGAAACAGATAAATAAAATATCCTTCCATTCTACATTATGCAGTTATTTGCAAATTAAAATAATAATTTTTTCCATTTTTCATTTTATAACAAACCTATTATTATATATAATACACAAGTTATTATTATTATTATGATAAGGTTATTTAGATATATTTGAATTTGAAATCTACTAATTTATTGAATTAATTTAACGATTAGCGTTGTTTTTTAGAAATTTGATACATTTTTTTTACACCTAATATTATTGTAATTTTTTTTTTTAATTCATCGCACTTGTAAATATTTTAAAATTATCAAATAAAATAGTTTATACAAGTACTTTAATCTTCTAGGGCGAGCTAAATAAAAAAAGTTAGAGGCTGTGAATGTACTGTGTCGAACCAGTTCGGACCACCTGTTTTAAGTTATAAATTATTCGGTAAAATATGCACTAGCTCTCGGTCCTGAATCATAATACAACAATTTCGATACAAAGTTGGAACTTTAAAAGTTTCTTCTCAATATTATAGACAATAATACAATAGGTAGTTTAAAGTGCTAATACATAGTGCTGTTTCAAGTTAATGTTATAAATTATGATTGTTCTGGAAGTAATCAATGTATTGAGATACCAGTCATACCAGTATACCGCAGTTGGACCAGACCCATCTTGAACTGTGATTGTATTGGTAGTGGGTGGACGGAGGTGACACCAATATTGATGATGAAATATTGAATGTCTCTGTTTAATGGTTATGCATAATATATTTTAACACTAGTCAAACATGGGCATATGAAAACATTTAACACTCAAGATTAAAGACAATTATATACATGTCACAAATAAGCTTGGGTCCTATCCAGAATAATAAGTCACTGGCGACTTATTATTTCGAATGACACAAAAAACAACTAACACACGACTCGTCCGGTGTAGGGTGTGGTCGTGTGGACTTGCAAATCCTGCACATGGCTGGCTTACCCCAACCGCGACGCCTTTGCGAGCTTATGTCCGTTCTAAGTAGGTACCCATACAAATAGGCTGCCACGGACTGGTGGTTGTAGAGAAAATATTGAAATCAGGTCGGTGATGACTGGTGAACGGACTGGTTTGATGACAAAAAACTACAATCCGGGACCGAATCAAATTAAGCACTAACTACTAAAAGAGTTCGGTCATTTTATGACGCAATGTGTAGGTATCTATATCAGCATGCTTTGTTTGATGTCTGATTATTTATAAATATTTGTAAAATATGAATCAATACTTCAAACTGAAATGTTTGTAATGATCGGTTTGTGATATTCAAGTTATCACACCATTTTCACTTTTTGGTGTACACGACAGTACATAATAGTATATAATATGTACCTACATTGTACAATTCATTTTAAAATATTGGTACATTGTTATAATTCTACAGGCTTATGTAACTGTTTGTATAACTAAAATGGAGACAATATAAATATTTCTATTGTTGAATCACAAGTAAATGTCATATTATAATCAACCTTATGTTTATTTCTAAATATTGTATTATACTGTGATTGATTGTGTTGTATTTTTTTATAACTTTGATGAAATTGTTTATTATATATTAATATTATACAATATACTATATTATGTAGTAATATACTAATAATATGAAGTATCTATGCGGTCATTATATGCATACGTTAAATATATTAAATATACAAAAATTACGTCTCCAATCTGTATGTTAAATGTTAAGTACTAAAATGTATTAAAAATTGTTATTATATAAGCATAAATTAATTTTAAAAAAATACTTAAATAATTATTAGAAGCACAAGCATTGTAAATAGCCACGATAAAAGCAATTACTTCCACACAGCCAAACAAATATTATGTAGGTAGGTAGTCAGAGATTTCGTGTTTACTATAAACTACGAGAATTCTATTTCATTGTTTTATACTATAATTCATACCTATAGTATATTACATTAATGCCATGCTATCTTCTAAGTTGTAAATAGGGCTAGAATTTATATGCAATTTAAAATAGTAAAATATGTGTTTAATTTTATTTAAACATGCTAAAATATGCGATAAAATTATCTAGTTAATTTACCAATAAATTCCAAACTATCATTAAGTGAAAGGAAAGAAATACACAAAAAAATAAATTGAATAAAATAATTTTATGTGTAGGCGACATCATTTTTTTTTTAATTAGGATGACGTGGCATCTAACCTTTTGCCTATTTTTGTAACAAATTATTATAATTATTAATATATTATATAGTCGTCACATTTTGATCTTGGGCGTCGGACAAAATCCATTCCAATCCCCCTTAAAAATAAACCCTATATATAGAATACCAAATATTTGCAAAAATATGCAAAGAACTAAGTAATTTGTATAAATACTAGACAATTTGACTATCCAAATATTTAAAAGGACGTTGCAAAATACCATACCAAATAAATGCATAAAAAACATAGCCCTAAATATTAAATATTAATTTATCGGCATATTTTGTAAACGTTACTATAAATTTATCTCGGACTAGGTACCTTAAAAAGAAAACTATAGATACATTCTATTATTTCCATAAGCACCAACCTTAAAAGCGTGCGTTATTGTCCTTAGCGCAGTCCCAGGGAATATCTAAGAAATAAAATAGGAAATTTATTAAAAATGTACATCGGATAAAATATTATATTTTACATAATATACATAATTTAATTTAAATTGTTAGTAAGAGACTGAACATATATTTGAATTGTAATAAAATAAAAAGTATTTACGGATAATTCCTCGCTTCTATATGCAGTTAATGTCTGTTCGTCTTGCAGTAGAACACAAAAGTACGGTTCCCAGGTGACAAAGTTCAATTTTTTGTCCTTGACAACATTGGCTGGCCGATGACCAATCTGTAGATCACGATCTGCAATCAAAATATTAATTAAATATTATTACTAATTTAAAACATTATATAAAATATAGATGGGAGATAGAAATAATAATATGATCATGAGAAAATATTTTAAACGTTTATTATTTGTTATTGTTTGATTCAATATATAAAGCATATATTATCATTAAAACTTCGTTCTAAATATGATTCCATTCCCAAGTAAGCCACAAAACAATAAACATATTTTATTGTAAATTCCACAACAAATATTATTTTTTCTTATTATTTTACGTTTTGTGCAAACAATAAGTTTATGGTAGCAAACTTTTTTTGTATCAATATTTATTTTAAAAATCCATTTATATATAATAACTAGCATTTTGTAAAATTGAGTTTAAAATGAATGACGTGTTCATTGAAAACCATGTTTATAAATTTATTTATTACGTATCGTTGTTTTTCGGTACATGGATGACAATCATTCCGAAAACGCATACGGTAATGAAAATTCAAATTTAATTTGAAATTTAAAAAAAAACATACAATATATTCTTAATTTATAATCTATAACAGATTATAGATTATAATACCTATAACTCAATTGAATCATTTATCAGTGTATCACCGTATCGGACGTTTTCGGTCGATTAATTATATCATAATAATTAATTAATTTTTAAAGTATTATATTACAGGTGAAATATAAATAATTATTTGTTTTGAGCACAGGTCATAGCGTGCACAATTTCATTGTTATGGTGTTTAACCGTCGTTGCCAACCAAATAGATTACGTAATGAAACCTTGGAAGATGGAAGATACTGAGGTGAAAAAAAATATATCACGTAAATACGTAATTAGTTTTAGATTATATGGCAGAAGAGATAATTAAAACTAAATTGATACATTGTCCCTATAGTCTGTATATGATTTAGGGTGATGTGTTTCTTTCCTTCTTTTATTCTTAGTTTTATATATAGTATATAAAGGCATTTTTTTGGTGTATAGCTCGTACTTCAAGAAATACCTTAGTACAACATTGGAAATATTAACGATACCGAATCTAGAGCCGGTCCAAGTGGACATTCCCCTTCGAAAATCCATTAACCTTAGTAGATACGTTTAGTCGTTTTTCGTCTATTAAATCGATTATTAGCAATTAGTTGCCAAAGTTTAATATGCTTATTAAGTAATAACAGTTAACCAATAATTCCATAATGACATCGTTATACATTGGTAACAATAATAGTGATGTTACTAATATATTGTAAGTGTTGAATCTTGTTAATACCCTTAAGACCTTGAACCTGATGTAAGAATTTTGAAAAGAACTATGTAAATGTTATGTTTTATGTTGATAAAGGGGTGGTAGGCAACCCATCTTTCATTATTTTATGTTTGTATGTGTTCAAAAATTTAGACATTTTCAAAAAATCATTAAAAAGTCCCTCTTGCAGAATAATTTTCAGGACTTTATACGATAGTATCTAATAATGGTTTAGCTGTATAGGTAATAATAATGTTATACAAGCTTGGGCCTTGGAGATGAGAAAATGTTTTACGTTAAATTCCATATAAGCTGTAGCCGTACATTATCCGTATCCTGTCCAAGCTCTACTTAAGTTTTTACTGTTATTTCGTATTTTTATCGAATAATGATTTCAGAAAACCAAACAAGACATGGCTTTCGAAAAAATAATACATTTTGATTTTTGGACCTACAATGCGATATGCTTACTTAGTTGTTTGTTTCCGCTGATCGGCAGAAAAATAGAAGTATCTACGACGCTGCCGCCACCGGAAACGTCAACAAGTATAAACGGATATAAAATCCACGAGTCATTGGAAAATTAATGGAGTGTATGAAATTTTTCTAAAATATGTCTGCAGATACGTGGAGAGTCGTAATCGTATTTGTATTAGTCGTCGGAAACCTAGTGCCGGCGTGCTTTTCCTACAACTTTCCGGGTATTCAAAAGAAAGCCGGTTCCGAGTACAACCTACTCTTTCAAGTCGGTTGAAAATCGTACCAGAAAAATGAATTTGTTTAATGACTGTTATACCAGTTATTTATTCGGTGATTTAGGATTTTTGTAAATTGGGAATACTGACTGTAGACCTTCAGTTTGCTTGGTTTTGTTGGAGTCTCGAAGACGGATTTTTAAGACTAAACAAAGTCTTGCAGAAGATGACGATTTCGCCTGAGATGCCGACCTGGGCAATGATCATGGCGAGCAATAATTATAATCACAGGTGTAAGTATACCATGGGGAATAAACATGATATATACAGTGGTCGCCGCTTATTGGACTCACGGTTAATTGACTCATTCGCATATTAGACTCAAAACGGTTGGTCCCGATTCGCACGGTTAGGTTAGGTTAGGTTTTTGAGTCATTCGCCTTATTGACTCATTCGGTTAATTGACTCAAATTGTCGGGTCCCAAAGTGAGTCCAATAAGCGGCGACTACTGTATATCGATAAAACAGTATAATTGTATACTAATACATTAAGTCACGGTCGCTCGCAGTGGGGAGTGTATGGTATCTTTTGACATTTCGCAATATCGAGGCCCTAAAAGTCAAGCCCATTAATCTGGGACCCGTATTTCATCGGTTGTTACTAAATGCAATTTTCTTTTCTCAAGTAAGTGATAAAGACCCGGTATCTTATATCTTTAAATGATTTTTAATTTAAAAAATAGCCATTCGTTCAATACTCGATGGACTGTTCATTTTAAACATCAAGATTTTCCAAAAAATATTCTACTTCACAGTGTGAAATTAAAAACATGATATGCAGGTTGCCTCGCGTTAAAAAAAAATCAAATCCTGAGTCCACCCGTACGGAACCTTCACTCATAATATCATGACAATATCGTATTATTTTTGGCAGACGACGTCTACCGGGTGGAAGTGGAGTACGGAAAACTGATGCACGGCGTGACCCTAGCGTGCAGCGTCTGCGAGGAACGCGTCCTGATAAACGCTCTGTGTTACATGTTCAACACGATTTGTGGTCTGTTCGACACAATTTCGGCTTATAGGACTCGAGGGGCACCTCTTCTCCTGGCCATCATGCACCTTTCGTGGGTGTTGAACTGCGCCGGTAGAATAGCTCTGGTGTGTTTCGCAGCCTCTTCGGTCGTCGACCAGGTATATATGGGTACTTTTGCTGTCTGTTTATATATATTATGTGCTGTCTATGGATATAGTATGTAGGTGCCATTAATATCTATTATTTAATAATATATGTTCCGAGGCTGAGTGTCTTTTCACCGTATTGGTCCTGAACCTTGCATATGCGCGCAACAATATTATATTTTATCGCTCGATGGACATTTCAAATTAATAGCTTTTAGGACATTATTATATTTATTATTGTACATAAATTGTAACTCATAATACATCAAAATATCGTTAAATTAAACACAGAACCTACATTTTTTAATTTGATTTTCTGTATAATAAATAGGTATTAGTTAAGCTAGGCGTTGATTTAAAAAAAAAAAAACCAGTCATTTCAACTACATCTAAATTGATTGTTTTATTATTATACAATATTATTTTAAAATCGAGTTTATCGGAATACCAAAGGAAAATAGGTTTCATAATCGATGATGATATTTTGATGCTTCGATGGTGTTGAAATATAAGAAATATATTTTACACGTGTTTGTTGTTAGTAGTACTTAGTATAGGAAATAAAGCCACTAATACGTATAAATATATTAAACTGGTATTTACTTTAGAAACTATTTTTTAAACTTCTTTAAAGTTCTAATCAAATTATGGGTATAACTGGTTTAAGAATACCTATAACTTAATAAATAAAGTTAATATTTTGAACAATTCTTCTTTCTGGAAAAGTTTGACTAACCGGCTACGTAAAAGTCAGAAGCTGTTAAAAGTTACTGGCCCAGGATCTCTATATGTATATATTATATTATACTTGGTTATTTGGGGTTGAGTGTGTCGTGTGTCACGTGTATCATTTAATGTGTGTGTTTTTAGCCTGCAGCGCGAACTAATATAAAATAGTCTGTGTAAAGAGAATTTATAATGATGTTTATCTATACTGCACTGCAGGACGATCGTCTACACGACTTGGCTCAGATCGCAAGAGAAACGTTAGGCGTAAACGGTGACTGTTGGGAGGTACGTAATACGATTTTATACATAATGTATAAAATATACATATTTCCAAATTATTGCATGCATACCAATCTCTGTAAATGCTCGGGTGACGAATTTTCTTTAGCCAAATTGTTCTTAATGTTTTTGTAATCTAATGATTATTGTTTTATCCTCCAAAAACAGTACAAAGTGTAACACACTGTGTCAACTTTATCGACTTATGGGGCCTTTTGCTCAGCTAGGGCAGTGTATATATTATTATCTAATATCTATAATAATAAGCGTGTCAATCGTTTCAGATGAAACGATTATCTCGGCGTCTGAGACATAGCAAAGTGAAATTCGACATCTGTGGTATGGTGACGGTGGACAAGACGCTTTTATCATCGGTAAGGAAAATTATAGACTAAACAACACATAGAAATCAAAAAAATATACAATTCTGCGGTTGGCTAAATACAATAATAGGTATTTTAAAATTCGTTTGTTTTCAAAATATGGTCTGTTTCCAGGCAGTGATCAGTGTAATTTCGTATTTGGTGATCGTGTTGCAGTACAACTACAGTTAAACCAAATCTCAGCGAATCGGTTTAATTTTAACAATAGCGTATATCCGCGGCCACAACACGTATATTATGATACATTAAATGTACAATATGTCTCTTAAATCCCAATTACGTTGCTATTATACAAGCCGAGTTCATCATTATCCTAATATTGTTTAAACATATTATACTTGACATCCTTGTCATGACTTGAACAGGTACACGCTGAACCACTAACACTAATAGACGGATGGATAAACGGCGATTAATACATATATACATTATATTCTGATATATTGCCGTGTACGATAATAATTGTAATTTTATTAACTTTTCATTTGTGTACCATAGGTACCCATTACCCTGTATAGTTACACAATTCAATAGTATACTAAAGTATAGTTTGAAATATTCAAAATTGTATACAACAACACAAATAAAAGATTTCTTTCAAGGATCGTGTTGTTTTTTTTCTTGTGGTTGTCAACTAAAAAATTATTTGAGAATAAGCTTTACAAAAAAGGCTGTCATAATACCACTTAGGTATATAGCATATAGCATATATTACACAATAATGTATGAATAGAACCTTAATTTTTCACCATGGCACAGTGTTCAGCCACCAGGTGTGTATAAAGCCGGTATATTTCTACTTAATATAAACATACAATTTCTATATAATATAGTATATTATTATATTATATTATACTATTATATTATATACTACTGGCTGATCCTCCACAGCGGTTCCCGTGACAAATCAAATAATGCCAGTGGATTAACCCTGTTACTTTGTTATGTGTAAGCTATACACGTATTTTTAACGGTAATTTGGTTAGTTTTGACCAAATATAAATAAAATTATATAAAATGATAATAATTAGGTATAATAACTATTTCATTTTCTGAAACCAATGGCAATCCTTTACGAACAAAACAATATGCGTTTTTCGTGAGCCAAAAATACCTGTGTGCAGAGGCGTATTTAGAAATAAATAATAATAGGGGGAGGGGCTCAAAAATACACTTAAAAACAGACAATATATTTTTTTAACAAATATTATTTGGTTTTGGGCTGAATACACAATTAAATGTTTCTGACCGATTTTTCGTAAGGTTTTCGTTGTCATGGTTACTATTAATAACAAAAACATATTTATGATTCATGATGGATATTCCTTGTATAGGAAAAATATCATCGGGTAAAGCTCTATGGTTTTTCATCGCAGTTTAAGAAAATTGGATTACCTAGATATCCACGATAATCACATAGGTGTTTTGTATTTACATCAAGTAGTTTATGAGCCCATCAAGCTTGTTTTTCCACCCCGTTGTATTGTGGTAATGTGGTATAACGATTAACGATTCAATACGAATATTGAAATATACTAGTCCTTATATTTTTATCTTATTAGTTCGTGGTACATCGTACGTATTTTAATACTTACTACTTAAGACAATGCGCACAATGCACATTGACACATGTCACATAATATTATTCATCCGTACAATGAATAAACAGATAACGAATACCACCGTGGCGGTCACGCGAAGGACTGAGTTGAAAAGTAAGATATACATAGTACAAATGCTGGTTAACACCACACAGAAGCAAATATATAACATTAAATGTTTGTTATAATGATTAAATGACCTACGACCTACGTTAAATTTGTAAGTTATCAACATACACGACCGAGTAGGGCGTAGGTAAACACATTTTTCTAGTTTGAATTGAGTTATTTTGATCTTCGAGACGTATTCAGAACATGACTTATGTGTTAAGAAAAATAATATATTTTATGATATAGGTAGTATAGGACAAGTATGTCTTTAAAATATGTAATAAATTCAGCTATTATAATGAGCGTGTAATTGCGGTTTTAACCTCAGATCACACGTACTGCACGTATCCACTATATATTATCATAATTCATAACAAATAAATCGAACAGAATACATTTTTACACTATTAATCCCATGAAAAAAATCAAAAGCGTAGACTATTTATAGTGTGATTTTCAAATTTTCAACATAATATATACCAGTATATACTTATAGCACGTATAAAATACAGAAATATTGTTCCGCGTTACCACCTACAGAGTGGCCGAGTATATAATACACTTAATTGAGCTTCTCCTAACCCGTGACCTACACATTTCAATTTGACCATAATGGCATAATATGATACCGATATAAATTTAATGTGAAATTGATATTACTTTTATTGTTAATCGGCAAATAATTGAATTACAATCGTTCTAAAAGCCATGTTCGTTGGCTTAATATTGTGTGTTTCCTATAATATTATAAAAGTGCCAAACGATATGGTATTATGGGGGAAATTTTATGTTTAAAAAACGTTTACAACTTTGGTAACTTAATATTGTTACATTAATGAGTATTCAAATAACATAAACTAATTTTAATGTATTACCTATATATTCGGTTTTTTATTCATATATTATCCCAAACAACCTATTATAATATTGTGCCCGAGTCAAACAAGCAGTATGAATTACAGATAATATGGTTGGTTGATTTAAAATTTAAAAATAAATAAATTCACCTTTGTGAGTTTAATACGGAGAAAATATACTTAGAAAATATACTTTTTACATGCTAGTTGAATTAAAAATGTATTGTTCTTTATAAGATTCGTTCTATGAGTATCCGCATATTGTTAATTTGTAATAATTACTAATACCTTATTAGTAATTATTACAATAATTAATCATTTAATAACAAGTTATAAATGTATTAGAAGAATAATATATGTAATAAATTTAATTCTTGTATGTAGTAGGTTCTGTATAATATTATTATGATCTATTCAAATGATGGATTATATTATGATTGATTATAATAATAATTATTATTATTTAAATACTAGTACCTATTTATAATCAATGTAAGACAATTCAGTTTAGTTTATTATAACTTTAATTTCATACACATACACACTATGGGTACCTATGTATTATTACTAATAAAAAAAACCAGTAAATGTTTAGGTTAAGTTTATTTCTGACCTATTTAAGTCCAAAGATTAAGTTACAATATTGTGTACACAATAATAAATAATAATACAGTTAACACATATTTGATAACTAGTAAGTCATGACTCATGATCATCAAAAAGCCGTGCTACACGTCATAATATAGATACCATTTTACCAATGTCAAAAAGATGTTTTTACTAACAATACTACTGTAGAGTTATCAGTTGTACACACAAACATTTAAACAAGTCGAAAGTTTATTGATCCAAAAATGTATTTCTCGTAAGTAATAACTATTGTTAGGTCTTTATAGTCTAATATAACTGAAAACAACAACAGGCAATCACAATATTATGGATAGTGGCTATACCCATATTATACATAAGCCAAAGTCACAATCGTAGTTGCTGTTAGTAGGTGCCTCCGAAATAAACTACCTACGTCCAGAATAAATAAAAGCAGCGAAAATAATTCATTTCGGTTTTGAACGGTAACATGAAAGTCGATTCATACATTGTGTTCAAGAGTTTTTCTGTACCTTATTACTATTCAATATTGTTTGGATGGATGCCCATTCGTATACCAAAGAATGACAGCGAAATGGTATTTCATATTTATATCTATTGTATATATTTTATAATAATTATTAAAATAAATAAAAAATGTATTTTAGATCAGAGTTGGTCATTACTTTAATTATTATTTATATACTAAAAAAACTAACAAGATTTATTACATAGCCATGTAATTTTATTTAGGAAAACAAGAGTTTGTGGTGTATACCCGGATTAATCTTTTCGTTGAGTTACATTATACTACTTATAGTCTCCGGAAGCACTACTCGGGAATTAAGGAATGCAATCAAGTACCAAGGAAATAGAACTTTGAGCAATGTAAATAAATCAGATATTATAATAATATAGTATATAATATTACAATAATCTAAAAAATCAGACATTAGTAGCATTATTTATTATTTACTTCGAAGGGTAGTAAACAGCTAACACAGTTTCCTTTCGTGGTAGCGATATCACATACAAAAAAATAAGTTATAATTAATCATAAAATATATTTTCAATTTTAGCTAACGATTCATGATCGTATACAGATTGTAGTGGGGCCTATGTTCATAATATCTCTGTGGTTGAATCAAACGATTATGATCATCATACACATATCGATGCCATTCCATTTAAAAGGATTAAGAAAAGTTTTCGAGCTCTTCAATGCATGTGTCAAGTGCCATGGCTCGATTATAGGTGTGTTTAATATTGTTAAAACCATTACGTTGATTAAGTGTAAAAACCTAAATATATTGAAGTGTAATGTGAACCTACATGTAATACATAGTTGATTTAAACCATGATAGTATTTGGCTGATTTTTAGGAGACAAGAACACGATTAACATGATTGCACACAAAACTAACATTGAATCCATCATGATGATTATAATGAACACAGTCTTGTCAATCGTATCGGTTACGACGAGTTTCAATAGAATAAGACTGTCATTTGCTTGGAAGCTCTTCATTTTGATCGTAGGTACCTAAGGCTACTGACTAGTATTTCCCAAACCAATGTGAATCAGGAACCAACTTTGGGTTGCTCAATTTTTTGTTGATAGGTCACAACGATCATATTACAAGATTAAAAGATAACATTATGTGACTATAACTAAAACCTATTACAGTACATTGTACAACAACATAACTATAGACTTTTTTTTTATTGGTCGCCTGGCAGAAGAATGGTTTAATAGTAGGTCACCATATTATTAAAAAAAAAGGTTGTGAAACACTGGTTTAGCCTATAACCTATATTCTATAACTATAATAACGCTAAAATTAAAACTATAATTTTTTCCACCAACATTTTACACTAGTTTTGTTTCCATGTACCAAAATATTCATTGCAAACTATAACGATATAGTACAATACATAATATACTGAAGTTTTCAATTTTCATTTTCTACACTTTATTGCTGTTGATTTTTGATGTTTTTATTTAGGACAGTGTCATTCATAAACTGGCGGCGATTTCGTTATGTATCCAATTCTGGTGTATTTGTTCAGTATTAGCAAAATGCTTTAAGTATCTCAACGTATCTCTGGACAGACTTCGAGTCCGAAAAAATCAGGGTGAGTAAAAATCGTGTTGAATGTATATAAAAATACTGTAGACATCAAATTGTATTAATTTTAATTTTGGAGAGGATTTCAGTGACGATACGCCCTCCGGGTTTATTCACGATGTCAGACCGGTTGACGCTGCCGACCAATATGGTAACGCACATACGGAAGTTAAACCGAGCACACACTGACCTCTGTTCCATCCTCGATCGAACAAACAGCGTTTATCAGGTATCTGTGGTATCGCTACATAAATCCGAACAACATAACTGATACTGTAATAAATAATAATAGTATACGATTTACGTTATATGTTATTTTTAACAGGTGTGTTTTGACATTTTTCATATACGACTTATTGTTATATGTATTAAATATGATATGATATTTCGTTTGTATGGCATATATTTATACGTGTATTAATCTGCCCAAGGTGCTGATCCTTTTGAGCATCATCACTTGCGTACTGAGCATGCTGCCCCATTTGTTCGTTTTAGGCATCATCATGGCATATTCAAATTTTAAAATCACACCACAACTGTCCATGGTCATATGGCCACTGCACTACATGATAAGGGTGTATATCGTATGTAAAGCCGCTTCATTCGCGTCCAACGAAGTAAGTACACGTTATGGCTTATAGTTTTATTTGTCTACACCTAGGCACCTATACTTAAAAGTTAAAATATATATCCCTATTTTATGAGAACTACGTAAGCGGTTTGTGTTTTGTTTCATATATTCGCTGTTGTACATATCAGGCCAGGCGAACGAAAACTATTCTCAATGCTGCATTTCACAAACGTTTGACAGACGACGAAAAAAATGGAGTTGAGTATTTAAATTATTATTATTTTGATTATTATTGGTTGCAGTATAATTAAAATAAACTATCATTCGTCTATAAAAGATATAAGAATGCATTAATACATTTTCAAAGTGTAGGGCATAATTTAATTTTAATATCTACACCTAGATTAACCTAAAAAAAAATTATAATATTATCTTGTTACTTGGCCATTTAAGTGGACAATCGATAAAATCGATATGCATATGTTTTACATAAAATTACTTTCTTAACGGAAATTATGCGAAACGGATATAAGAAATATAAAAGAAAACTAGTTCATCCTACGTTAAATTTGACCATGGATATTACCACTTATTAGTTATTGACTACCGATTAAGTATACATACTTGCCATAATGATTATTATTATTACTATTCTATTGAGCCAAATTATAGGTATAAACATAAATTATTATACTTCGAAATGAAATATATAAAAGACATAAAAAGGCTCAGCCAAAACATACTTAAACATAATATCATATTAAAATAAAAAGAACAAAATGATTTTATGACTAGACTAGGAAATTGTTTGATATCGTTACAAATTTACAACGCAGTCATGCAGGTCTTATACGGAAACATATTTTGATAGCTTGATTTAGCTACTGTTACAGCTTCTGAATTCTTTTTATAGTTATATTATTTATTACTATACACTTACTATACAATACACAGCCAATATAATAAACTTAATAACTATTGTGAATTCAAAACAAAAAATAAATGAGTAATTAATAATAAATTACACGTGTGCCATTGTCAGTATCTATGTGTATAATGCCAATATGTGATACCTACTCACTATAATAATATTAAAGCTATCATACATTTGCATAATGATTTTTTCGTTATTCGTTAATTTTACAGTAACATAATAATATGAAAGAATACAGCCACACAGGATGATTATTTTAATTTTAATTCAATGTTTTGGTTAAGTTAATGGTTGTTTTAACAGCAATTTACTGACGTAAATTAGATTTTGGTTTTTTTTTTTTTACATGACGAATGACAACTTATTAGATCTTAGGTAGGTACATATTCCGGTTTATGGATATCGAACATTGAATAAACAGACAATTAGCTATAAACCTCGTTTGATAACATTAGCAATAATTTAGATAAATAAAGTGGAGCGTGGCCGCGGGGGATAAACAACGATGCACACCAGGTTATTTTCACAGAATATAATAATGTTATTATAGTGCAGTACGCTGCATCACTGCTAAGATCTACGTAACTCATTTTTATAATTAATGCAATTATTATATGCAGCAAAGTTAACATATTAAATGTTGATAACTGTTTTTCTAATATTAATATTCACCGTTTTTGAAATGTGATTTGAAAATGTTGTCGTACCTAAGTAGCTAGACGCATCATTAAAATGAGTAGTATTTCAATTTAACTCAAAATAGGGTTACAATTTTCATTTATAATTCATATTTGTAGTATTATTTTAAATGCTGAAATGTAGGTTGGTACTATTATTAATATCCGCAAAGTATTCAAAAATCTGTGTAAGCCTTGCAGTTTAGACACTGAATAGACAGGACACGTGGAAATAGAAGTGTAACAATATTAAGGATAATTTTTATGTTGATAATTAATCGTACCTTTATGTAGGCACACTTAACGTGCGTACAACGTTATCAGCAGTCAGAAATAACACTAATAACTAACAATGAATTTAATTACTGCCCTTTAAACCTAAAAATATAATGTATCCATAATTGATTATGAACTATTATATTTTAAGCAGTAATCGTAGCGCGATTTTGCGTCTACACCTACGCACTTACAAAGAAACTAGGTAAACAAACTGTTTGACTTGTTTATGATGAATAAGGATCGTCTTCTTAGAAAACCACTAAACACGAATTTGTTTTCTTCACGCGACTAATACATAGAAAATGCACAGCTTTTCACGTTAGGTTAGGTTAGGTTAGGTTAGGTTAGGTTGACCTTACCTTCGTTTGTATGTACAGATTAGAGTGAATCGAAATATTATAAAACTGAATAATAAGAAAATTAACAGTGTTTGTATGTAAGTGTCAGTAATTCAATTTTTAAGTGAGATATGACTTTATTCGAGTGTTTTTAAATTGTGCTATTTGATATACACAAAACTTGCTAAACATTGAACTATCGTAAAACACCATCATACAAACATAGATAAAGTTCTTACCATTAAGTTTCATAATAGGTCGATGCACTCAAATGTTTAAACCAAAGAAGCTAAACGTGAACTGCTAAGCATAAATTTGATATGTTTCGAACTTGTAAGACAGAGACATCAAGTGTGGGTGTAGCGTCCACTTATGAAGACCGATGTTTGTTAAAAATATTTATTTAAATTTGAATTTTTTATACTGTGAATACTGAGCCACACTGATAAAACTGGGCCCAGAAATTCAGACCAAATTGTAGAGTATTATATTTTATTACTTATAGGTTATAATATTATAATATACTGTATAATATTAAAGTTGAATAGATCATCATGCACCAGCTGCAAATCTTTTGTAATGTTTCATTATATTATCGTCCAAAACTACTTCTTTATATATTATAATGTGATATAATCAATTATCTTTCTTTTATCATGTTCTGGTGTTTATTTAATCTTAATGAATAAACAAATCGAGACATTCAAACGTCCCAATAATGGTATCAAACAATCGTTTTATTAATCTTAATAATTAATTACGAGTAAAACGGAAAACGGAAACCTCTCAATAGACTCAGAATTAGATTAGATGACCTTCGAATTCAATAATTTAAATACTTTATTTTCTTTTCAAAACAATAACAGTACATTTCTGGTTTTGAGAACACCTTTGTACTGTTGAATACTTTAATACATGTGTATAGTGTATACATTATTATTATACGAATAAATAATTCTCTATTGTACTTAAGGGGATTCCACCGTACCGTTTTTTGGAGCCAAATAAACCTATACGCGTTCCAACGTACTAAATAGAGTTTTCCAAACATGTTTGGAATTACTATGTAGTCTATTTTGAATCCTTCGAGTCAGGGTTATAAAAAAAAATTTTAAGCTATTATAGTCATTTGAAATTTCTAAAAATATAAAATTTTTTCTCTCAATTTCAGGTTATATATATTTTTTTTAAGAAAAATAAATGAAAAATGTGGATAAAAGAATCTAAAGCTGACATAACAGCAAAATAAATCTGTTTTCAACATTTTTATCAGTGTAAAAATCAAGTCACTATGTTGGGATGCTGTGTGTAGAACATAAATGTATAGGTGTATTTTCTCCAGGTAGAGTGGAATCCTCTTAATCTTATATTTATTGAACTATGGTGATTGATTTATTGAACAATAAATACTTTATAACTATACAATGACGACACTAGTAAAATATTATTTCTCTTGTTATATTATGTTTTTATACTTTTATAGTTTTATCGATGGTAATGAAAATATAATACGCATTTATATAAACCGAGCACAAGAAAAGCAACTTTAATTATGATATCAAAGCCGTTGTTACTTCAACCATATTATAATAATAGTAATTATGGCAATATTATGTTTTTTATTTCAGATAAAAGGTTTCTTGGAAAGGATTGATAACAAGAAAATAAGATTTTCTTTATATGGCTTGAGTTATTTGGACGACGAATATTTCTTATCAGTGAGTTTTTTTTTACATACTAGGAAAAAAAACGTTAACTTTTATTCACAAACATAACGCAACGCCACAACAATATCGATAACTATCAATACTCATTACTCAGATGAGTAAAGATTTTATTGTTTCTGGGAAGCAATAGGAACTAATTCTCTAGTCTGTTAAAACAAGAATAGAAAAATATTCAATTATTCATTCGATAATAATCGTTTTTTCGTATTAAATATTTTCAATTTTCTTAGCGCGTGTCGTATAAATATGTGTGTAGTTTTTGATCATTAGTGTGTGTGACAGTAATGTAAGAGAAATAGACGAGCACACATGTTAATAACACACTACTAGAAAATACACATACAAACATGGAGATGGAATAGTTGCCTATTTTGTTTTTTTCTCAATACCTATATCAATATTTTACTAGATGTATTAATATTATACAATTATACTATACCGATTTATCCTATAAGATTTCTGAAAAAAATATTTGAGTTCGTAACAAAGTATACTTCAAAACTCCGTTCTTACTTCTCACTGATATCAATTAATTTTTTTAGTTAAAAATTTAAAAATTTAAAAATTAATTTTGGGAGTTAATTTCAAAAAAAGCGGAAAAGTTGTTTTCAATTAAACTTTATTTCGAATTCAAATACGTTTTCAGAAGGTTTATAGCTTATACGATGTGGACTAGAATTAGTCAGTACAAAATAATGTACAATGATCATATGATGGAAAAAATAGAATTTAATCACACTTCCGATTTCCATTTTATTGTTTCAACGAATTAATTACTACGAGATTGATAGTAAAACGTGTTTTAAACTTTTGAATCTAAATAAGTTAAAGAAAATATCAAGGACAGTAAAAAATTATAATTTATATCATTTTTCGTATTTATGTCGTACCCTATTGCAATGGAATGTTAAGAAATAATTTATTGAATGATAATATAAAAATATGTATATCAAACTTAACAAATAACAATGCTGTGATAATGTGTAACAATGTGTTAGTTAAATAAATTATGTCAGTGTAAAGTGACATTTTTATGAATTACATTTTCATATTTTTACAGAGTGTCATGGCAGTGGGAGGATACCTAGTGATCATCATTCAATCATACATGACAGTTATTGAAGATCAATATCCAATTTATGATCGTCCAACTGCAGACAAATTTGACGAATGAACCAACGAGCGTTATTCTTTATTTTTAATTAATTTTACTGCTTATAACTTACTTATGCGACACTATATTCATATTTCATAGCAAATATTATATAACGCTAGTGCATTGTATAGTTGTATTATAGTTGTATATTATTCGATATTGCCATTAATCCTTATTTGTTCAAAAACTTAAAATCGAGATTTTACAAAAGCAACGTTAATTTGATTGAAAATATCGATTTTCGAAATTATTATTTTTTAGACTTAGTAATGCGCACTCGGGAGTGGGGCTAGTTTAAATCAATAACAATTAGTCTTAGTATCTATATCCATACCATTATACCATGAATAATAAATAAATTGTATTACAAAAAATATCAAGTATCAAATAAAAATAATGTAATAATCTTATTTGGTGTGCGCCTTAAGACTTGTGCGTACACAATTCAATATACACGAACGCATACAAAGTTGTATAGACAGCAGGCTCGCTATGATGCAGTGTTTGTGTACGAATGGTTTTATGATTCCAATTGAACGTCGAAACTCAATAAAAGCGAAGGTAGGTGGTATTTGACGATTATAAGATTGTTTCGATTACATCAATGGTATTCACTAATGACGACTTTTTTGAGAAAGACAGATTTTTTAAGGGGCCTCCTTATTACTGGATTCTAAGTAAAATTGTATAGGCAACTTCTTATACATTCAGCAATTTGCCTTGTCGTTGTACTAGTCGTAAATGGTCGTTAGTGTAGTAACCCGCATAGTAGTAGCACGGAAGGATCTCGTACGTACTCACAGGCACATGTCAGATAAAAATTTCGAAGTCCATGTCTCCAGAACCCCCACCTCCAAATTTGACATGGACCTACAATTTTGTGATCCAAAAACAATATTTATTTTTCACTCAAACAGACAACTTCAATTCAAACTATACCTCACATCAATTACATCGATTTGCATTTTGAAAAAATAATTCTAATTTTCCAGCACATTTTTAGAATTTTAGATGGTCGATTTATTATTTAAGTTTAAAATGTTGCAAATTTTTGAAAATTATAACAACATTCATTGCAATCTAAATTAAAACAATTGAAATGTGAGTAGATCGTCACTTTGGACATAGTATTGAGAATCCGAATATTTGTGCAGAATGAAAATCGCGATAATTGTCAATACGTATCGTTGGAATTGGAAACGGTACTTTTCGACAAAAAAATCGCACATTCAAGAGGCCCCTTAAAGCATTCGCTATAGGCAATTTAAATGGAGTTTAACGCATCAAACAGCGCTTCAGCTTACAGCTAACAAGACTGCCGTAACAAGCAGATATTGGTACGCAAAATCTAAGTAGACATTTTTGCAGTGTACATTTCATTCCTGTCCAATCGGGGGAATCCTCACATTATTAGGTTTCCGTTTTCAGCTGAAACGCTACACGTTGAACGGGTCGTTGGCATTGGTGGCGTGCGTGTTGATATACAGAGACAGGGCCACTTCCGAATCGCCGACTCCGGAAATCGTGTTCCGAATTGTACCGCATTACGTGCAGATATTGATAACGTTGTTGGAGTGTACGACGCGACAAATTGTAATTCACTGTCACACTTCCGGCGACTGTAAGATCCATAATCCGAACACCTCTTCCGGTCACAAACAATCTACAATACACTCTGAACGACGTTGCAGGCCGAACGTGGTCCGTTTGGTCTTACTGGGCGGTGACGTCTATATGTCTGTTCAGCAGCAACTGGTTACGTCTGTTGAATCGAGATGGCAGTGCGGTAAACGCGGAAAACATACTCCAGGTAGGATCATAAAAAAAATATTGTGGTTGGGGGGCGGGGAGACGTTTTTGATAATTCTAGTTTCTATAATTTCATTAAAACAAAACCAGTGAATAAATTGTAAGACTACTCTAGCGCGAACACTTCGATGCAAAGTTATTCAAATTAAATTTTAATAGCAGATACTGTAATAAAAAAAATGCATCAAACATTTCCTGAGAGCCGTACAAACGATGTCCGATTTGCGGAGGTTTTAGTGCTTTTAAATTAATAATTTTTGTCTAGAAAATGTACATAATATAATATTTAGGTAAACATAATTTCTTTGAATGTGTGTAGGTTCGTTTGATTTTATCAACGTATTCGAAACACCCTCGGCTTTCGTTCAAAATATTTGAATTCATTTAAAAACATTAAGTCGAAAACAACTATAAGATTTTTAAGTATATAGATATATGTTTTATATTATATGTAATACCATTGCACATTCCAGATGTATATATTATAATATGAAATTTTCCAATGGCCATAGTTGCCGAAACTTAATTCAAATAAAAAAAAAATAATAATATGAAATACGTGTTAAAGACTCATGCACGAAATATCATAAATTACATAGTACTAACTACTTCATACGTATACAGAGTACATTTACCCAGCATGCTCATCTCCATTTTTTAAAATTTAGTTAAAAATGTATTCAAATTCTAATTTTTGGAATTTTTAAATATTTTTTAAGTCTTGAATTTTTAAAGAGTATCCAGCAACCCTGCAAACTTCGGTTTTTCAAATGAGAACCTCCTTTTTTAGTATAAATTATTTGGTCGATATCTTAAATTTATCAAAATTTAAAATTCGAAATGTTTCAAATATTGTTTTTCAATTATTAAAATGTATATATTAAGGATAATATTCTTTAAAAATGATTTCACAAAAGTATAAAATAGATGTGATATCGAATCTAGTATTAATGATACTTGGATCATTTTTATAAAATATAAATATAGATGGAATAATATAAATTATTAAACAATTTTAATTACCTGCATTGCCGCTATACCTTCTAAACCCGTTATCGAGGACCTATTATCCCCAGTTCATAAAGTTAAATGACTCAAAAACGTTTGAATTTCAATTTTGATGCTACAAAATGTTCAGAAAAATTATCCGCTTAATAATAATTTATAGTAAACAGGGAGAGACGGAAGGTTCTTATTTGAAAAACAGAAGTTTGTACTGGTATCACCACGAGCCCTCTTTAAGAAGTACAAAAATCCCAAGAATTGTTCGTCTTTAAGTATATTTAAAAATGTCAGAAACCAGAATTTGAATACATTTAAAATTAAAGGGAAAATATAGGTTAGCACAATATATGTTTGGTGAATAACCCTGTATATTATATATATTGAATACCTTTATTTGTATTAGTAATTATTAAATATACTTAGTGTCTATAATATAATACAATTAGTGCGTGATGTGTTCGAACAGATTTGTTTGTGTTTCATTCCATTACTTTCGGAAATTAATTTTTGCCGGATGTGTGCCGAATTTAAAAAACGCCATCACAACCTCAACAAACTGGTGGCGGATGGATGTATCACCACTGCGAGTATGTATTATGTATTTACATTAAATAAACAATGTATACCCAACACCAAATAATACTGTAGGACTTGGGTGTGATTTATAGTTGTATTGCTTTACCTACGCATTTCCAAATCCAAAATGGTTTTATCAGTATTATTATACTCAGAAAAAATTGACTTAGATAATACGATATGATTTTTTAATAATATAATATTATGATATTGTCATCGTTAATTATTGTATATCATATCGATTAGCAGAGACCGACCAATATTTGAATCGAAGGACGTTTCTTCACAATGATGATCAGAATGTATCCTCGGAAAAAGTCTGAATGCAATATTGTATTTCACAGAAATCACCACACACAATAAGAACTTGAAATAAATTAAGTAGATACCTAAGCGAAAGTATAAAATACATTTTTTTTTTAAATAATAGGGTTGATATACAAAGAGAGTTAGTTCTTTTTAATTTTAACCTAAATTTTTTTACGTTGTGGTCTTATTTTATACGCTAGTGGCTAGCGACAAGCTGACGATGAAATTAAACATACCTATAGCTGGTGTAGACCTATGCAAACAACAAAGACAAAATGTAATTAGCACATATTTTCTTCTGAATGCGATTTTTGTGCGATAGTATTACAACCCTTCTTTTTCGTAACCGGAATCTTTTACCGTTAGTCGTCCCGTATAAAGTACCTATGTAAACGTCGTAATATGTTCACACCATAATGTTACTCGTACACATCGTTGTACTCGTATAGTTGACACTTGTACGACGCGTGACTCGTCTACGTTTGGAAATTAATTAGCAAAGGGGTGGAGAGTCGGATACGTCGAGTGTTTACACTCCGCATGATACATGCATAGCTGTGTTATTCACTGTTATATAGGTATGTAGAATACTAACTATATAATATGCATTGTGCCTGTGCGCCATATACCTACCTATGTGCACCGTATTTATATATGTTGTTGTACGCAGCTCTGTTGGGCTACAGATCGTGATTAATCCATATAGCTACCTACGCGCGTGCTTACCCGTTTGAAAAATTAGGACATACTGCTGTGGCAGCAGCGACGGCTGTAATAAACTATTATAATAATATATATATATATATAAATGTATTTATAATATTTTATATACTCGTATTATAATAATATATAGTGCGATGACGAAAACTGTATAATAATATAATATTATAATGGCGATGCGATTAGCCACGAGCCTTCATATGCGTGCATATAGGTAAACATAAAGGTATATCGTGTACCTATATAATATTATACATACATTCGATCGCGTATTCTTATGGGAAATTTTTTTAATCGGTCGCGGAAGGTACCTATGTGTAATATTTTACAAACGCCCCGGAGGAAACACTTCGGCGCACATATCGACATGATCGATTAATATTCAAAATAAATATAGTAAAAATAGTAATAATATATAATGCACAGTAGGTACCTATACATTAAGTTTTATGTACGTATAACATACCCACGGAATATTAATGCGTAATTATTTATCCGTCGCGTATACCTAAATACCTGTACGCGCGTATTACATTATTATAATATATGTATTACGCGAATCTTCTATATAATTATACTAACTTATCCCGTGCACTTTGTTGCCCGTTAAAAAATACCAACTATGTACTATTCAAAATTTGTCTTCAATTCGTAATTTAAACCATGGTGATGTTCAAAACTTGCCGTGACAAATTCCCGCGCTTGAATTGAATTTACCCCATCTTAATCTCCATTAAATATTTTTAACACAGCCTTATAAAATACAGGTCTAAAATTATATTCCATCATAAAAAGTAACTACTTTTTTTCTCCAATTTTTGGTTTTGTATAGGCTTAAAATCGGTACCTAATAACCGATTGCTAATTTCTTATTCATCTATACTAAATTTTGTAACCAATGGCATCCCTACTATGATAAGCAAAAATTACTACACTGGCTTATAGAATCAACCGTTTATTAGAATCAAAAATGAAAATCCCAAACCAAATTGTATGTTACTAATGACCTTTTATTAGAATCACCAAGTACCGGATAATTGAATCACTTTTATGAACAATCTTATTGTTTTTATGGTATCGTCGTGTACTTGTGTCATTTATTATGTATGTTACATTATGTAATTATAAATAAATATGTGATTGTATTAAAATATTGAATTATGAAAAAAATGTTGTAAATTTTTTATAGAATCAACCGGTTAATAGAATCAAAATGATCACTTTAAGCGGAACCCACTGTATTATTTATTATTATTATTTTTATCAAAAATTTTGAAATTTGCAAAAAAAAAAAATGAAGGGCCACTTGTCGAGATAAAATTTAGAATTTAACCCTGGCATAATATAGCTTTCTGATGCTTACGCTTTTTTTGAAAGGTTAAGTAGTTCTTGAGATTACCCCGAACAGACAGGCAATTTTTCTTCTTTATATTATATCAGTATGTTTAGATGATAAGATGATGTGCAATGTGCATACGGGTGATTCAAATTACATGAACACGAAAGTAAAAGGATATGAGGGGCGCGGCTTTTGACAAACACTCAAGAAATTTTTCTAAAATTTATTAAATAAGACTCATATAAATATTAAAAATTGTACCATAAACAGAAAATAACCTTGTACCTGTTACCTATTATCTCGGCTATGCCGTAGTTTCTTTATTATTTTTGTGTACGTGAATTGACTTAAACAATTTATTTAAATTGTTCACATGGAAATAGTAGTAATAATAATAATACGGATAAATATGTTATATAATACATAAAAATATATAATTATGTAGGAGGTCAAAGGTTGTTATATTATTTTAAATGTATATACAATGGACCATGTATTTGGGCTTACTTTGTCACATTAACTCAGTTAAATATGACTAGTTTGTGGTATGATGTCGTTATGTTTCATTATCATAAGCTTGCGAGTAACACGATACTATTGTCAATATTATTGACAATTTACAATTTATTGTATGCTTTATGTGACTTAGTAATATTGTATTGCTCAACGAACATGATACATTTCATTACAAATTAAAATAATTGTCTTATTTATTTAAAATAATCATAATCGGCATAAGTGTACATTAGGAAAGCTTTTAACAACAGCGAGGTGAAATATATTTTGCATTATTTTGTACACCTACATAATTATATATTGTTTCTTATAATTTATTGCATTATATTTTTGACACATCATTATTGTTGATATTTCGTGCACACATCATCGTCGCAATTGGGCCAACTAATCGCGGGGTGTATTACGCCTGCCTAAAATATCATCATCACGTAGGACTATCGGCGATCAGAGCGCAGAGAAAAGCGTTGATCGACAGCACGGGGAAGACAACAGGTGGCAGAGCGTTTGAAGTTCAAATACTGTTGGAAATCGGGACGACAGCCGCTGTTGCGGTGTTTGAAGTCCACCGAGTGCTCTTGTCGGCGGAACGTTCCGGTCCATCGGCGGACCTGTTGGATGTATCGCAACGATTTCTGAGGCTGTTCGCGTTGTGCAAGGTTTCCGGTGACGTTGCAAAAGAGGCGAGTAAGACCGGAAACGACAATTACAATAGTATCACGATAGAGTTATTTAATATAGTAAATAAACACAAGTCAGCTGTCGACGACGTAGGTTTCAGATTGCCGTTGATTTTTTACAATTACGAAATATTCTCAATCGTCTATTTCCGCGCGACCATAGGCGTTTATACATATTATTGTTTATTATTTGTATATTGTTATAGTACATATTCTAGCGGGCACAACGCATTACTTGAAGCGAACGATTTGGGTTTAGTGGATATATGGGTACACTGCAGGTCGTATACATTATATTACATAGACGTACGACTTGCACCACTTAGCGCTTTATCCACGTAGGTGTAAAATATATTATTATTATTATCATACCGAGTATACAGCATGGCACTAAGACGTTTGCGTCTTTCCCCTCCTCCGCAACCACGCGTGTGCAGATGCAATATAAGTATAATATACCACCTTATTCGTATACTGCACGGGTTACTCGCCGCGTAAATGCGAGTTTAATGAAAATCGTTATTGTTATTTTTTTTTTCCACAACGCGTGTAAAATATCATTACACTCTTTTTTTTAATCGGTAATTATCGCATATCGTGCACGATCGCAAAAGCGGTTTCGCCTTTCTTTCGCTGTGTACCGTTGTCGCCGCTCGTGCACGTATATGTATAGAGGTATAACCGTGGCATAGTTTGTGGCCACTCGTAATCGCGTTTAACCGTATCCTATATATGTAACGTGGGCGTTTTATTCCAAAAGGCACCGGATATCGTACATATTATTTTTAGATTTCACGGGACAGCGAATGCAAAATTTTATTTCAAGTGTTTTCTCGTGGACCCATATAATTATAGGCACGAATTAAGATATATATATATATATATTCAAGTATATTATAAGGTACAACTTAATTCGTGATTATAGGTAACCTGGTATTGTAATTGCTCTTCAAGTATAAATATTTTTATTTAATCAATGGTATGCTACAGAAATTGTGCCGTCTTAACGAGAGCGCTATATTGTTTGTTGAAACACATTAAATTACTAAATTAAAAAACAACTATTTCGATTAGTAATTTTTTAATTGAACTTTCAACGGCTGCGGCCTTATTATATTAATATAATATAAATATAAATATAAAATAAATATTATATTCAATGTGTAACATGAAACGAGCGTAGAACATATTTTTTACTGATAATTCGTGACGCGTCTTTAAATTTGTTCTAATTTTTTTGAACTTTTTTCTGATCACCTACAGCAATTTATGTCTATTATATCACCACGGCAGTTTAGATATTGATTTTATTTTATTAAAGTAATTATACTATGTATTATAGGATATATCAGTATTGGGTGTAAATTTGTTTTTATTTTTTTATTTCATACAGGCAAACAAACTCGTGACGATCTTGCTGGACATAAACCCGAGCGCGGACATACATCTAGAAGACGAAGTAATTATGTATTTTTATCACGTCTCATCAGGTCTGCTCTGCTAGTTCGTTCGTGTCATAACGCGTGTAATAATAAGTAAGGCAATCCGGATAGTTATCGAGTGGACTAATCCTTGAATATGATCGATATAGAAGTTACCAATATATCGTGACCGAATACGAGTGACAAATGTTGCGGTTTTACGACAACCTTTAACTGCCATTTTTGTACCGCATAAGTAATAACTATATATACTAAATTAAACCACAATGTCATCGGATTCATTCAAAACGGAACGTTTTTGTGACGGTAGTTATAATTCGCAGTCTTGTAAATAACAATAACTGTCCTCCCCTTGAAAAAAAATACAAATAACAATCAATTCAAAATGTTACAAGAAATCCAAAAGTAAAACTCGAGGTTCTCACCATAATAACAGGATGTTAAAAATAATATATTATATTTTATACTATAACAATATTATTTACTAGTACCTTCCCTAAATTATCAATTATATCGTGTATAAAGCATTATAAGTACCGTTTTCCGTAACTAAACCTCGAGCAGAGAATGTTGAATAGCTGAATGGTCATATAAAAATATATTATAATATTATACAAAATAAATTTAAACAGCCATTTTAATGGTACCTACTGGAATCAGTGGAATGTATATTTTGACCTGACAGCAACGAGAGGCATGCAAAATAACAATTACTCGCCACTTTCATCAATATATTCATTATTCATTATTATCGTATTGTAGGTTATACCAACACTTCATTCTCAGAACTGAGATCTAAAATCATTCATCACGTCATGCAAAAACTCGAGTAATATACTAATGTACCAGATATCTATATATAATAATATAGCAGTTGTAACTGTGAAAATATAGGTGGGCAACGTGCAACGTGGGCTGCTGAGTTGTGTTTGACACCGTTGACCAACTATATATTTTTAAAAACCCTTGAAACATTATTATAGTAAAACGACGTATTTTACAGATTTTAAATGTAGAAGGATGTTTTATGTAAGTGATAGTAGTTGTGGAAACTGTCGTCTAACAACTTAATCATAGAGCAAATCTAATTAATATTATAGAATCATTACATAGGCACGTAACATATTCTGATATGTGGAAGAACCAGAGATTAACCTTCTGTTATGTTATTATATGGTTTATCGTAGTCCGTAGATGTTAGCAACATTTTTTATTTTGTCAGAGAAGATACAAACGACTCTGGAAATTAATCTTTTATTCAGTTCTCATATAGAATGGTCATTCAACAATACATTTTAATTTTTTACGCTATTATATTATTACTCAACTATAGTTATTCGTTTTAATAGCATCGACGGTTTTAATCGTAATTATTTAATTATTACGATTTATGATGTTATTTATTGAAATATTTTTGACTTAAATAAAAAAAAGAATTCTTTACATTTCTTAAGAAATGTAAAATATTATTTTCATTTTTGAAACCATTGGGTTGGAATAAGAGTAATTAGGTATAAGTGGGCTCAATACGCTTAAAACAACGATAACTGATAACGTAGGTGCTTTGTGGAACAATATTCCCAATAGGAACCTAAATAATTGAATCAATAAAGAAACAATTTGTGTACCTAACCTATATTGTGTAATTTTTTTATTTAAATCGTTTTCGTTCATGGACACATAACTTGCCAATTGAGAC
This sequence comes from Myzus persicae, assembly GCF_001856785.1. Lineage (NCBI taxonomy): Eukaryota > Metazoa > Arthropoda > Insecta > Hemiptera > Aphididae > Myzus > Myzus persicae. Next base: position 104,393 of record NW_019103680.1, read on the forward strand.
AAAACAACCTAGAAAAATTAAAATAATAGGAGCAATAACAAAATGAACAAGAAAATCGATTTTTTTTAAACATTACATTCAAATATCTAACGGATGGTATACTTGCAGTTTACTGTTATTTTGAGCTATAATTAATGTAACGACGGCCACAGAAATGACAAACATGTTTTGTATACTGTGTAGGCTATACATTAACTCTCAACATTTTAAAGCCGTAAATACTAAATTCAAAATTTGATTTTTCGCGATATTTAAAATTTGTTTGATATTTATGTCATATTGTATAGGGCTTACGTTATAATGTCATATAATATGTAGGTGGCCCCCAACTTGCTGGGATTTGAACAAATAACAAAAAACATGACATAAAAACGAAAACCCGTGTGTGTAAACCTGCAGAAGTACACATTTTTCTGCATGGCACAACGACGTAAAGCGATTTCGTTCATAACACATTCATATCAACAGTGACCAAAACGAATAAAATATTATGACATAAAAATATGTTATAACTACATACATATTATATAAACTTCTTTGAAAAAACTTTTAATAAATTTACCATTAATTGCGTCCATACGAGTTCTGGTCTTGATGACACTTGTGTAATAACCTATAAGTTTGCAATATACCTACTCATTATATTATATAATATAATACGGAATGTTTTAAATTATGACTGCTGCAGAATAGTGGATAACTCTGCTGTATATTTTTCAATTAAACAAAAATATTATACGCGGATGATATTATTGTAATTACTAATTAGATATTGAATATAATATATATTTCTTTAAGCCGTGTGGGCCAGTGGCAGTGCCATTGCAAAATGTGTCTGAGTGCTGAAAAGGTTAACTAATCATGTTAAGTAAAACGAAATCGTAAATTAAATTAAAAACTGTAAATTATAGTTTAATAAGTACTTAGGAGTAATTTTTTATATTAAATTAAATGGTATAATCTTGTTATTAAAAACCAAGAAATCCAAAATTTAATCGTAACATTTTTCCCGGGCATTAATAGGTATATTATAACATATAGATTATGGTTTAATATAGGAACTTATATGCAATAACGCAATATGTGTATGCTATTTGTCAGATATCGTTCTTCCTGTGGGAAATTGAAAATTCTCCGGCGGAAATGCGCTTAGCGTATGGTACATTGGCGCTGGGCCCGAGGCTGTTCGTATCCGTAAGTATATTATTATATCACTGGTAGAAGATACACGGTATATAGGTCCACGGTCGTACAGATGCAGTTCTATATTCCATGTTCATATCGCTGTGATGGCTAAATTATGATGACCCAAGGAAGTTCGGCTCCCCAGAAATGTCTCGGTGAATAAATAAAAAAAGGAGATAAAAGAAAGCTTATTGCAATGATTATTTTGTTTAATTCGATTAATTACAAAATTGGTTCGAAATGCATTTAATGCATTGAGAGCAGAAATTATAGTGGGAAAATTGTTATTATTTAGTCGTTAAACTTGATTTTCAAGATTGAAGACATAAAAATAAGTGGTCAAACATTGTACACGCCTGCATTATAATCATTATTGGTTAGGTATTATAAGTTGCAGCAACTATTTCTGTAGGATTTCATACGAGGTCTGTTTAAAAAGCACCGAGGCAATTGTTATTACAGCTAATCCGGACATGATATTGCTTCAAACTACATAAATAGATATATTCCCCGCTATATTTCAGTTTAATATTACACATTGTAAAATCATGTAATTTTGTTTCGATTGGCGATTTCGACATGTATGAAATTAACGATCATCAACAAGTTTGGTTTGAGACTGGGTAAAATGCAACGGAAACGTACGAAATGATCAAATCACTTTTGGGGATTATGCCTTGAGTCGTTTAATGACTTCCGACTGGTTTAATCGTTTAAAGATGGCCGGAAGTTCATTTGAGATGAACCACGTTCTAGAAGACAATCGGAATATAGAAATGATAATGTGGCGAGATTATTGTAGATTATCTGTTGATGAGTTGGCAGATGACGTGGAAACTAAGTTTTCGAAGGAGGTATCTTCCATAATGAAGTGTAAAATTTTTTTGACCAACTAGATTAGGTATTTCATACATAATTTTTGTATTTATTAAAAATAAAAACCTGGTACTTTTTGAACAGACCTTGGGTACAAACGTTACACGTAGTTAGTTTTGTTTTTATTAGTTCCCAACGTAAATTATTTACAAGATATAAGTTGTACGTATACGATAAAAACCAACACTTTCGGATGGGATACCGTCACCCTACCCGTACCCCTCAAACAGCCTGGATTTTCCACTCAGTGGTTATGACCTTTTCACTAAACTCGAGAAGTTGTTAGGTAGTAAACATTTTTCTCACAGTGAAGAGGGGCTGTAAAAGGGGCTGTTAAAAAGTGTCAAGAAGTTCTCTTCACTGGTAACAAAAGTTGGTACCACGTCCACAGAAATATATCGGGTTGAAGTTTGAACAGTAGCTATGCCAAAAAATGATTATATGAGCTTGTAGTATGATCTCTGAACATTTCAAGAAGATTTGAGGATTTTTTTTAAATGTTGTAACATTACTTTCTGGGCGACCCTTGTTCATACCAATTACCAGGTACCTATATGCCTACATGAACCATCCACGCAGTCGTCACACATATTATTATATTACTATCGTGACGCGGTCAAACTGTCGCCACCATAATATAAATAATAAATAACTATTTATTATTATATAAATCATAATACATAATAACAATAATAAATTATTATACCAGTATGGTATTTTATGTCGTTTCGCAGGTGTTTTCCTGGTGCGTCGGCTTCATCTTGATACTGTTGCAGTTCCGCTGGCCCAGAACGTACTAACACACATTCGCTATTTATATTACTTATTATGTATATATATATATATATATATATATTCCTCGATACAAACGGACGTACGGGCGGCGGATGATCGAGACGGCTATCGTAATTGTATATAACCTCCAGTTGCCACTTGCCGACACGGAGTACCTATACATTAATAATACATATATATATATATATGTATTCGATATTATAGGTGTACTTTGAGAGCGAGAAAACGACGACAATAGTCGCTTGTGAACCTTATATATATTCTGTATTGGCAATAATAATAACGGTGGCGACTTTTTTCCGACTTCTTCTTGCTCACCGGCAGATCAACGAACTCGTCGGAACGATAGCGTTATTTTTTCTTCTTCTTTATTTACGCCACGTAAACTGCTGATGCCCGATGCACATGCGTGTCTATAACGGGTACCGTATTATAGATGCATTGTACATATAGTTGCACAGCGCAACACCCGTATTATATGATATAATAATATATTATATAGATGATATTAATGTCATTAAAATGTCAATAATAAATCAATAAACGTATATACATCATAATGCCGAAAAGGTTGACTCATTCGTCAAAATTATTTCAGCACCTATATTTTGCGCAACGCTAGCTCGGGTGTTTGATGCAATATTTTAGGTAGCTCTAGGTAATCATATCTGGAACTAGACATTTTCGTGAGTTTATGTCATCGCCCATTTAAATGAGTATTAATTGTGGCGAGGTTGCAGGGCAGGATATGATGGTAAGGAGGTTCTAGTGTTTTTCTGGGTACCTTTAATATTTTTTATATTTCATGTTAAAAATAACAAGGTAATAATTAGAATCAATGAGTGGTTTTTAATTAAAATGTTTATAAAAATAAAACGATAAATAAATGTATATTTATTTTATACATTGTATATTAATATCTGGTGGCTCAAGTAGTATAGTCCCACCCATGATTATATTGTCGCCTTCTTACACAATAAAAAAACAGTACCTACCTATTTCTTTCCGGATCACTGGAATTATACGACGCGTTGAATAATAACGAAATACAGGTAGGTACAACCGGCCAAAGTGGTGCGACGACTCTCGACGATTTCTATAACGTATCAGTCTATATTATCGTATTCTGCAATTATATGATATGCTTAACTGCCTAAGTAGTAAGTACGAACTGTTGTTGGGCACGTGGCACGTCAGTCGTTATCGTCCACTATATCGTATAGGTAGTAACCCAGATCGCTGCAGCAACAACACGGCGGCGGAATGTGTCGCGTCATTCGGCCGGGCGCGTAACACAATACCTGTGCTCAGAATTCGTGTGATACACGGGCACACATACAGAGTGATTCTTTTGACAGTAAAGACTAGCCAACAACTCGATCAGTTAAAAAAAAAGCATTTCACACAGTTTGAAGTACCTATATGTACTTTAATAACACCACGTTTTATCGTGAAATTATTTTTTTGCAATATATTTCTAAAAAATTGTGATTTTTCAGGGTTCCGGTAGATAATTGTTTCATCATGATAACTCATTACAAAACTTTTGTTTCGCGATCATAAGCAGAATATTTTTATGAACATTTTAATGCATACAAACAAATAGGTACCTAGTGAAGTTAAATAATTATGCATAGCTTTTTTTATTTTCAAGTCGGTAGATACCTATTTAAAGTTTAGAGCGTATCCAATATTATCACTTATCTTAAAAATAAAAACTGTAAGTTCAATATTTTTATTTCGTAGATATTTTCATAAAAAATGTTAAATTTTTTAAAATTTTGAGTATGAAAATTGACCATAATTCTGAGTTTTAATGTGAAGAGAATCGTCCTGTACGAGTATATTATATATATACCGCGGGAGTAGGCATACTACATATACATATACGTGAAATGTGTATAATGTATAGAGTACACGAACGTATTATATACTCAAGCCACGTATCAAGCATGATTTTTTATAGGTAGGATAATAGGAAGGGGCGAAGATTACGCGTAGATGTTTTATGACAGAAAAAAATTATATCTTTACTTTTTGAATGTTGGATATGTAGGTATGTTTAAAAAAAACTGAGAATGGGCTTGGTTATCCCCCCACCCCCATCCTTCTGAATACGTCCACAAACACACAAGTTATAAAATAGATTTCCTAAATTATCAGAGCACGGTTTCAAGTATTTAAATATTTACTATTAAAACAATGTATTTTTGATGTACGGTCAACTGTCAAGTGGCAACACAAATATTATATTATGTTGTAAAATAGATGCACTAGAAATTGGATAGCTTTACACATTGGTGATTTAAAAATGTTTTATAATATATATATACCCTTTAAAGCTTAGACTACATTTTCTAAAGTGTCTAAGGTTAAAATTATAAAAACCTACCAAAACAATTTTAAACACATGTCTTGGTATGTGTTTCACATTTATTTTGAAATATCTTAAATAATAAGAAATAATATATTGGTTTAAATTTTAGTAAGTATAATATTAGTGTAAGACTTATAACTAACTTTGAACAATGACGTTATAATAAAATTTAAATAATAAAAATATATTAAGAACTGTCTAAAATTGATAAAAATTCGACAATTAAATCAAAACATAAGTATAATACAAGCGTAGATACAAAGATGGCAATTTATTTTACAGGTGCACATAAGGTCGGTGGCTATATAATACCACAGCAACAGCTAAAGCTAAGTAAACTAGTAATGATGGCGTGGTAAGTAAAATTATTAATTTAACTTGGATAATTTCCACTGATCTCAGAAGACAGGACGCTGCAGAAATATTCCATATAACTGCTCATTAAAACCAGAAAAATAATCGAAAACGTGAAACCATTGTATTTATGATTCATAAAATATTCGTGTAATATGTTCCGACACGTGTGTACAAAAATCATAACACTATTCACTAAGGTGCGGCGTAGGTACAAAAATGTAAAAAAAATAACATTATAATAGTGCGTAGTAAACGATATATACGGCTGTGCCGAGAAGCACGAGAATTACATCGTCGAAGAACACGATACATTCTGCTGGTATTTTCTACTATAAATAATAATAACGAAATTACTCGTTTAAATTATGTTGCTTCCTCATCAACTTCTCATTAGTGAGGCATATCTACGTTTTTATACGGTACAGTCTGAGAATTTCAGATGAATAGATTCAAGAAATGGATTTTACTGAGACATACCTTTGGCGTTAAAAAAAATATATTATTGTTATACATATAACACGCGAGTGTGTGGTACACCAAACTATTCGGAACCGTTTTGGAAACTTTTTTTCAACTTTTTTTCACGTTATATTCTTGTACGTATCTCAGTGTCTGCAATATGTACCTATAAGTGATAATTATTAACGTTAGATGTAAATGTCCTAGAAAAGAGTACCTACAGCATGATATATATCTAAATAGAAACATTTGGTTGCTGAATATATTATTATGATTTATGGGTAGTATCGGTTTCGACTATAAACTATAAGAACTATACATTGAAGTAATGAAGAACCTATGATTGTTTTTTAATATAAGTAGTATGCTATAGTGTAGGAATCTATAATAGAATAATAGATACAATTGTCTGTGTAGACAATAGTTTTTAATACATTAATTACACCATAATTAGGAGAGTAGGTCCTGCCTATAATTGAACTACGTAAAATATTAAAACCACATTGTTTCTCTCTGATAGAGGCCAGCCAGGTATGGATAATTTGGAATAATATCATAAATAATTTCATACTGATCACGTGTTTTATCTTCTTCGGTTGTATATAATACATGTGATTGCAGTCCAAATTAGGTTTTTCAGTATTTTATAGAATAACCAAAATCGTTTATAAATAATTTAATGATAGGTATCTACTAGCCAGGTAGGTTTAAAATACAGTTAAATAGTGTTATGTTCTAGAACGTGCTCTATGTTGTAAATAACTCAAACACTATTAGTTTGAATTACATTTAAATGCATTTACATTTTCAAGAAAATGTCATGTTCTTAACAATAAACAGAGAAAAAAGGATGATTCTTATCTGAAAAAAAAGTTGTATCATCCCAGGTTATTCCTTAAATGGTATGACAAAGTAATAGATCCGGCAGTGTAGAATCAGGTAATTAAGTAAGTAGGTATACCTAAAAGTTCCAAAAAAATCGGAATTTAAATGAATGCATTATTAAAAAATAAAAAGTATGAGCATGCTTCGCCCTGTGTACATACAATTTATAATTTATGTAAAATGTAATGTATATAATGGGATCAGTGGGCAGTGGCACAACAACAGCATGATATCATAATAGTTCGCTACAGGGTAAGTCACTACTCACTGACTGCTAATCAATCGTGCATTCGTGCAGTGAATAATAAACAGGTCAAGGAAGTATTCTGGACGACTGATAATATGATACTGCAGTGTGTCTGCACGTCTGCTACTTACTAGTAAGTATGATTGCGCAGTTGTGTTAATATATTATTATCCATTTTTTTATTCATGTGTACGCGATACACACGCTCACAGACGTAAAAATGAGGGTTTTACTTAAAAAAAATTTCTTATAAATCTGGGTATTATTACTAGGTATGGTTTAAACTAACACGGCGAAATGTTGAATGGGTAGAGACGTTTGTGAATTGTACAGTTCAGTCTCAGTTTTGGAATTACATTTATGGCTGAATTTCGTCCGATAACAAGCCTAATTGAGTCCGACGAGACATTTAGTTTATAGTGGATCTATTATTTTACCTGCATGATTTACTACTATAACGATAATTTGAAAAAGTACAGCGTAAACCGTGGGACGAGATGACTATTTCCATACACAATTTTAAACCAGTGGTACGCCAATCGGTAGTGATATTTGACGATAATAACAATAATGAATAAAAAATTAATTAATTCTAATAAAATAAAAATGACGTGTATTTATAATTTTTTATTATTTTATTTTCTAATATCTATAACATTTTGAATTGGAAGGAAGTTTTTTTATTAAAAAATTATTCTGGACTCAATTAGGTATTATTTTTAAGACTTAATTAGGTTATTTGATTGACCGAGTTGTGTGCGAATTTGAATCTAAATAATTGTAATACATCCTTACGTTTCGTTTACACGCGAACATTCTGTTTTTTATGTATCCAACAAATTACTGTAAAATATTTTCAACGATAAATTAAGATACACGAAGTGTGTGATGCAAATGGTTATTTTTTAAACAATATTTAATATTTATTGGCACACAGCTAGTGAAACCGATACTTTTTAAAATACACACTTGTGAATGCCATATTAGAATTGAATTGAGATACCATACTGATCCGAACCAACCTGTAACACGTAATCTCATAATGGCTACAGGTATATTATCTATGTGCACGCATTAAAAAAAAAAAAAACAACGTATAATTCATTACCAATAACGTGTTGTGTTTATATTTTTTTCATCCGCGGATCAATTTGGATGGCTATCTATAATTAATATTACAAAATATGTTGATGTACGCATAATACATATTATATGGGACCCCAGTGTACGAAATTTGAGCATTGTTTATAGACAATACGTGATCGTCGGATGAATATTAGCGTCGTCCGAGTCACGATGAGACTTCTACGAATGATGTATCTATGTATATAATATATTATGCCCAATATGTATTGTAGTACAGAGGAGGGCCTTTCTCTTCATATACGTCTCCCGATCATTATAATAGATCGTGACCGTAGTGGCGTAGTCCGTAAGACGAACTTATATTATTTTGAAAGTATTATTCGGCTGTCATTATAGATGATCAACGATGCAGACGGATCGCCGTCAACGTTCAAGGGGAAAAACACAAATCAATTGACCGAATGACACACTGCTGCAGAGTGCAGACCTGCCGCAGAATAAATCGAATGTTTTGGGCCAAATCCGAATGTATTATTATGTTATATTTTTTATTATTATGACGAATCCGGCGTTGTTTGTTTCCACATAGCAACATATTATAACGATATTCAGCCGCCAAATGGCTTATTAGATATTTTTTATAATAAAAGTCGTGCCGTTGATTATTATCAAATTACATACACACTTGCACACAAATATATGAGCGATTCGCATGGAAACAACGTTATAACCTTGCACAATCTAGTTTAAGAGTTTGTTGGCCTCTGTTGTACTTCATAATATGTTTATGCACTCACAAGAGTATTCGTACAGGGCGACAACAACTTTAGAGGAAATCTTCCAAAGTCGTTTTGTGCAGTGCACAAAGTAACATTTAACTTTAACGGAACATTAATATCTTTATTTTAACTGTTACAAACGTGTTCTCGTGGTGTAATGGCGATAATGTTATAAAAATAACTTTTTATTGCTGTATAAAAAACGAAACGCCAATATTCTGTTAATTATTGTAAAAATAATAGTTATGCGTACATCAGGCGCGCATAGGTTTTTCAACGGGTAAAAAAAAAATAGCCAAATCAACGTACCTAACACGTCATTTATACTTTAGATCTGTAACCGGACTACTCGTATGCAGCTAGGTTTATTAATTCTCTGCTGACAAATAAAAATTAATGATGATAATTATTAGTTATTACTTATTTATAACGTTTATACATAATATTATATAATGGTATGTATATAATAATTAATAACTATCGTCCAATTTGCACGCGTATAACGGATTTTTTAAAACGAAAACTCAAGGATATGTATTATAGTATATAGAATATGATACATTATGTGAATATAATCTAATTTCAACGTAGGACAAGTATTTTGAATTACAAGCTAACTTGTATATAAGGCGTTCAATTTTATTTGATAGTGTCCCTATGGGCTGCTATCGTCCATGTACATTATAATATAACATAGTTTAGTCGCATCTCGCATATTAATATAATATTATTATCGTATCGGAGCGAAATAACAAACGTACCATCATGGTATTATCATCGGCATCGTCGCGCTTAAAATATTTGAAAACCTATAAGTCTGTGTTTAAAACTTAAACCCACAAAATAGAACTTGCTCTCGCTGTCATTTGGACATAGAATATTCACGTAAGACCGCGATGCTACATCGATGTGAACTACATTATTTGAACGACGTTTCTGTTTGACTACAGATGTAGGTACTAGATATTTTTATCCATCTAGATCTACTTATATTTTTATTGGTAATAAAAATAAGACATAATATCATTTGATTTTACACTCACAAGTCACTATAACTTTACAGTTTTACGTATTATTAATACTTTTACTCTGTTTTGAAAACGAGGTACCAAATTATAAATATAAGTAGCTGAATTTGGGTACATATACTTTATTTGAAACAATGTGAGTCTTGTAAGTCTGATGATTGATAAATGATGATCCTAGGACATCGACGAGATATCAAGGTCTATACCTTTTAAATGCCTATAGACTACAGGCATTTAAAAATAAAATACACTGTCGTACAAAATATCATGGTCTTTGCGTCCTACAATTTACAAATGACGCCAATGCTGAGGGCGGGACAATATTGAACTCGTCTATATCGACGCGTATATAGTTTATTATATTACGGCGATAACAATGCCGTAGATTAAAGAACGCACGTGTGTAGGTATATGTATACAACGCAAGTATAAGTACACTCTTACATTTTCGAGAACACTATAATATTATATTGTGTGCGCGTGCAGCATACCACACCCCACGCGAAGTGGAGCTGCGCCGAATACTGGGTCAAAACAGCAGACAGACGTATCATTACATATTACATATTATTTTATAGAGGTCGCGGCGGAAGGAAGGAGCAGTCAAAAAAAAATCGCTTAGACCCACGAACAAACGAACGAGAATCGGAGGAAATCAAGGCCCCCCCCCCCCCCCCCCCCCCCCCCC